>NC_022009.1:34021657-34024411 GCF_000317375.1 Microtus ochrogaster | reverse complement strand
CTACTGCTGGGCATTCAGCCTACCTGTAGGAGTAGTTTGTTTCCCTAGTAAGGGTCTCCTGGAGAAAACTAAATTTTCATTGGACAGTGGTTATCCATATGGGATTGCTTCTGGGTTAGGGGTGGGACACATTTCCTTTCTGCTCTAGGATTCCATCTGGTGTAGACCCATTGTAGGTCGTGTGCATGCTGCCTCGGTGCATTGATCCCGTTGATTTAGAGGTTCCTTGCTTGCTTAGTGTCCTTCATCCCTCTGGCTCTTAAACTCTGATTCCTCTTCCACAGGGTATCCTGAGCCCTGAGGGGAGGGATTTGATGGAGACATCCCATTTAGGCCTGAGTGTTTGGAAGTTTCTCAGTTTCTACAAAATGCCTAGGTGTGAACCTCTGTATTTATTGCCATTTGTGGCAGAAGTTTTCTCTCACTTTGAATGAGCAAGGTACTGATTTATATGGATAGCAGAATGTCACTAGGTGTCATTTTACTGGTACAGTTTTGTTTGTTTGTTTGCCTTAAAAGAGTGGTATTTAGTTTTACCCTAGGTACTTGGGCTATCTAGTCTCATGCTTTTGGTCACCCAAGCAGTACTGGGTATGGGTTCCAACTCCTGAAGTGGGCCTAAAGTCCAGACATTTGTTGGTTACTCCCGCAAGCTTTGGACTGCCATTGCACTAGCATATCTTATAGACAGAATACAACTGTAGATTGTGTTCCAAGGGTTTGGGGCTGGACTGGTGTTTACATTCTTCTTTGGTATTATGCAGAGTACCTTCCTATACCAGTGGTTCTAGTATGTTGGGGTGAAAATCCCTGTCTAGGCACCAACTCAACTTCTCCATGTTCAATGAATTGTATAGGTGGTATCTTCAGAAATGAGGGCTTGCTCTCAGTTTGTGGTGAGCAAACTAGACTTGACTACAGCCTAAGATGTTTGGGGATTCTCATGGGTCTCCTTTTTGCCAACAACTCAATTATATGACCCCCATTCCTAATACTGGTAACTTCATTTGGAGTTCTGTTTTCCCATTATTTGGCCATTTGATTTAGTTCATTAGTGTGGTTTGAATAAGAATGGTCCCCATAGGCTCCTATGTTTGAATACTTAGTCACTCAGAAATGGAGCTACTTAAATTGATTACAAGTATTAGGAGGTGTAGCTTTGTTGCAGTGGGTGCAAACTTGTTGGAGGAAGTGTGCTATTGGGTGTGGGTTTGAGATTTCTCTCTCTTTTTGCATGCAGTTTAGGATGTAGGTCCCAGATACTGCTCCAGCACCTGTCTGTATGCCACTATGCTCCCTGTCATGATGATAATGGACTAAACCTTTCAAACTGTAAGAAAGCTTCCAATTAAATGCTTTTTCTTATAATAGGTGGTTTGGTAATAGTGTTGCTTTATAGCAATAGAAAAGTGACTAAGATAATTGCTTTCATATTTGTATATAATTTAGGAAGCTTCTAGTGTATTAGGTTTATATATGGACCTTAATTAAAGCTATCTCTGTATGTATTCCCTCTCTTTTCCCCCTCTTCCCCCTCCTTCTCCACTTGATACTCCTGTTTAAGTCTCCCCATCTATTTATAACTATCTATTCTATTTCCTTTTCCTAGGAAGATCTATGTGTTGCCCACTAGTTTCTTACTCTGTGGTTCTACAGAGTGTAGCTTAGTTGTCATTGACTTAACAGCTAATATCCACATAGATACATACATACCTATTTGATTTTTGGGTCTGGATCACCACACTCAGGAGGGTTTTTTTCTAATTACATTCGTTTTCCTGTGAATTTCATTTTTTAAAATAGCTGAGTAATATTGTGTAAGTATAGCAAATTTTATGTATTCATTCTTCTGTTGAGAGACATCTTGGTGGTTTCCAATTTCTGGCTATTATTAATATAGGAGCAATGAAGATGGGTTAAGCAAGTATCTCTACAGTAGGATGAAGCATTCTTGTGTATATGCCCAAGTGGGGCATAGCTTGATCTTGAGGTAGTTCGAGTCCCATCTTCCTGAAGAACAGTTACACAGATTTCCAAAGTGGTTGTACAACTTTGCACTTCTACCAGCGAGGGATAAGTGTTGACCTTACTCTACATTTCGCCAGCATGAGCTGTCACTTGTTTTAGTAGCATTAATCTTAGCCATTGTGACAGGTATAAGATGAAATCTCAAAGCAAGTTTGATTTGCATTTCCCTGATAACATTTTTTAAGTGTTCCTTAGTTGTTTCAGTTTTGCCTTTTGAGAATTCTGTTTATATCTTTGTCATATTTTTTTTGCTTGGGATGTTTTCTTGATACCTAGTTTTTTTGAGTTCTTTGTATATTTTGGATATTAGTCCTCAGTCACATGAGTAGTGGGTGCAGATTTTCCGTTTCTGTAGGCTCCCATTCTGTCCCTATGATGGTGTCCTTTGCTATGCAAAAAGTTTCAGTTTCATGAGGTCTCATTTATTAATTTCTGATTTTAGTACCTAAGCTAACAGTAAGTCTTTTCCTGTGCCAATGAGTTCAAGGCTGTTTCCCACTACATCTTGTATCAGGTTTAGTGAGTTTGGTTTTATCTTGAGGTCATTGATCCATTTAAGAGTTGAATTTTGTGCCAGGTGGTAATTATGAATCTATTTAGATTCTTCTAGATGCAGATAGCCAGTATGAACAGTGCTGTTCATTGAAGGTTTTCTTTTTTTTTCTAGTGTGTATCTCTGGCTTTTTCAGCAAAAAGTAATGTCTTAGGGATTTCTGTATGGGTTTT
>NC_022009.1:34011285-34020906 GCF_000317375.1 Microtus ochrogaster | reverse complement strand
TTGTTCTTTTTCAGTTTGTTTATATGGTGGATTAAATTGACTGATTTATGTATGTTGAACTATCCCTGCATTTCTAGGATGAAGCCTACTTCTTCATGGTAAATAATCTTTTTGTTGTGTTCATGAATTTGGTTTGCAAGTATTTTATTGAGAATTTTTGTCATCTATATTAAGGGAGATTGGTCTGTAAATCTCTTTGTTTTATCTTTATGTGGTTTGGGTATCAGGATAGTTTCAACCTCATAAAACAGATTAGGCAATGATTTTCTGGTTCTATTCTGAGGAGTATTGGCATTAATTCCCTTAAAGTTTGGCAGAATTCTGTGTTAATGTCACCTGTCCAACTTTTTAGGTGGTGGGGGTTGGGAGACTTCTAATTGTTGCTTTTGTTTCACAGGTCTGTTTAAATTGCTTATTTGATCTTCATTTAATGTTGATAAGGGGTATGTATAAGGGAAGTATTCTATATCTGTTCAATTATCTCATTTTCACAGCGCAAGTTTTTAAAGTATGTCCTTGTGATTCTCTGGATTCCTCAGTGTTTGTTAATGTGTGCCCCTTTTTATTTCTAATTCTGATACCTTGGATATTCTTTCTCTGCTTTCTAGTTAATTTGGATAAGTGTTTGTCAATCTTACTGATTTTCTCAAAGAAGCAACTCTGTTTCATTTGTGTTACACCTATGAGACTTGCTTTGTGTCTGAGTATATAGACAATTTAGGAGAAAGTTCCATGGGATTATGAGCAAAGGGTATATTCTTTAATGCTTGGGTGAAATATTCTGTAAATATCTGTTATGTCTATTTTATTTATAATGCCTGTTACCTTTAGCATCTCTTTGTTTAGTTTTTATCTGAATGACCTGTCTATGGTGAAGTCTCCCACTATCAATGTCTGATGATCAATGTGTGATATAAGCTGTAGTAGCACTTCTTTTATAAATGTCGATGTCCCTGGGTTTGGTGCATAGGTGTTAAGAATTTTGCCAACTGCTGTCACATCTCCTTTAGTTGTTCCTAAAGAACCAAACCTAAATAAAAAAAAAAAAGTATTATGATTCCTCTGTTCATTTTTTTCCTTTTGTGTTGGGTATGTTTAGCAATTGCTATTTATTTTCATCAAATTGCTAAATTCCTAATTATCCTATAACATATATAAAGGTCATATTAAAATGGTTCATGCATTTAAAAAAAAGGATTTTCAATGTCCTCTCTGTGGATTTTTTCCTTAATGAATATATAATACCCTTTCCTATCTTTTCTGATGAGTTTTGGTTTGAAGTCTATTTTGTCAAATATTAGAATAGCTACACTAGCCTGCTTCTTAGGTCCATTTGCTTGAAATATGTTTTTTCATTTTTTACCTTGAGGTGATATTTATCCTTGATGTTAAAGTATATTTCTTAGATACAGCAGAAAGATGGCTCCTGTTTTCACATCTATCCTGTTAGTCTATGTCTTCTTATTGGGATTTGAGACCAATAATGTTGAAAGAAATCAGTGAATAGTTCTTATTGATTCCTGTTATTTTGTTTTGTTGTGGTATGTATGTGTGTATGCATATGTGTGTGCAGTGTGTTTGTTTGTATGTTTCCTTTCTTGATTTTCTGGTCTAGGATTATTTATTTCTTGTGTTTTACTGAGTATGGTTAACCTCTTTAGGTTGGAGTTTTCCTTCTAGATCCTTCAGTATGGCTGTATTTGTATATATTGCTTAATTTTTTTTTTATAGAATGCCTTATTTTTTCCCTTTCTACTGATTGAAAGCTTTATTGGGCATAGTAGTCTGGGCTGGCGTTTGTGGTCTCTTAGAACATGTAGACCATCTTTCTAGGCCCTCCAGTCTTTTAGAATCTCTATTGAAAAGTCAGGTATTTATTATTCTAATAGGTCTTCCTTTATGAGTTATTTGGTCTTTTTCCCTTGAAGCTTTTAATATTCTTTCTTTGTTTCATATTTTTAATATCTTTATTATTATGTGTTGACAGGGAACTTTCTCTCCTGGTTTGTCTATTTGGTCTTTGGTATGCTTCTTGTACATTATAGGCATCTCAGAGCTTTGGTTAAGGAAATTTTCTTCTATGATTTTGTTGAAAATATTTTCTGGGCCTTTGAGCTGGGTTTCTCCTCCTTTCTTTATTCCTATTATTTTTATACGTGGTCTCTTCACAGGGTCCAGATTTTCTGGATGTTTTATGCTAGGTTATTTTTAGGTTTAATGTTTTCTCTGACCAGTCTTCTATTGTGTCTTCAAAGGCTAAGATTCTCTTTCTCATCTCTTGCTTTCTACTTGTGAGGCTTGCCTCTGAAGTTCCTGTTCAAGTTCCTAAATTTTTCATCTCCAGATTTTTGCTCAAAAAAATTTGATCTCCAAAACAAAGTCATTTTGGGTGTTTATAGTTATATTTTATTCATGTTTTATAAATAAAGCTTGCCTGAATACTAAAAGATAAAACTAAGCCACTAGAGGTAAGGTGGTGGTGTCACATGCCTTTAATCCCAGGATTTGGGAGACAGAGTCAGGTGGATCTCTGTGACTTCAAGGCCACCCTGAGCTACACAAGATCAATGCAGATCCAGGTGGTGGTGGCTCACACCTTTAATTCCAGCACTAGCCAGGAAGAACCAGAAACTTGCTTTCTTTCAGTCTGAAGAGTTCTTAGAGGTAAGAGCTCTCTAGTGGCTTGGTTGCTTTGCCTTTCTGATCTTCAGGTTGAATCCTAGTATCTGTCTCTGGGTTTTTATTAATCGTGCTACAGGTTTTCCTTATTGTTTCTATTTCCACTTTCAGGTCATGAACTGTTTTGTTCATTCCCTTCCACTGTTTGTGTTGTCATCAATTTCTTTAAGGGATTTATTCATTTCTTCTTTAAGGACCTCTTTTATATTCACAAAGGCTATTTTAATGTCTCTCTCTCTCTCTCTCTCTCTTTGAAGCTCTTTGTCTTGTGCTTGAGCTATGCTATAATACTCAAGGCCTGCTGTGGTAGGGTTGCTGGGCTCTTGTGGAGAAATATTGTCTTGGCTGTTGCTGATTGTGTTTTTACACTGGTGTCTAGTCATCTAGGTTGCAGAAGATTGTAATTCTAAGGGCTGATATCTAGTCTTGTCTTTTGTGGGGTGAGTGTTTTGTTCATTGGTTTCTGCTGCCCTGTCTGGTTTTTAGGAGATTGTGGTGGTCGTCTGTTGCCTGGAAAAGCATTTGTGTGGGGTCCTATTAGATTTGACCTCTGAGGGTTCTGGGTGAAATATGTTTCTAGTTATTTGGAGCTGACACTTAGGAAGGGGAATGAGTTGGGAGGTACGGTGTTGGGGTCCACAGGAAGGAATAAAGAAATTTCTGCCAGTATCTGCTTAGTCCCCTGGTAATGGCGGCAAAGAGTGAGTAGGACCACAACAGGTGGTCCGCTATAGAGCTGTGGGTGAGCCTGGGGTGCTGGGTTTGGAGGAGAGGAGGGAGAACTAAGATTGGAAGCCAGTCTGCTTCTCTGGCCTAAGTAGCCTGTCGGTTCCCATGAGTGCCTGCTGGAGTTGGGGCCTGGGATAAGGCAATGAGTTGGTGAAGAAAGGTTTGAGGAGGAGTCTAAGTGACCTGTTGGAGATGAGGCCAGGGTGGAAGGGGAGGTCTCAGCAGGTCTTCTACTGCAGAGCTGGGGGGAGGAGGTTGGGTTTGAAGGCGAGGAGAGGAGTAGTAAAGATGTATAGTTAGCCTACTTCCCTGCCTGTCTGTTTAGCCTGGCCTGAGGGTTCCCAGGGCATGACTGTGAACATCTTTTTAAACTTCTGAAATAGTGATTAGGTATAAAAGGTTTAATGATCTAGCAGGAACTCTCTAGATTCTAGAGCTAAACTCCTTTTCCTGACAAGCTGCAAGAAAAATTCAAAACTGGGGCAGAGTCTGCATGACCAGCTTTGTTTCTATGACGCTTTAGTCCTTTCCCAGAGCTGGCTGTTGAAAAGTCTGGTTGCATGAGTGTGAACACTGATGGCCATTATCAGAGAGAGCTCAGCAGGCCTTTGCCAGGGCCATGTGCCTTACGAGGTGAGCCTGAAACTCTAGTGTCTCTGAGACTGCAGGGCTGCTGGTGAGGTGTGCTTTATTTCTCTTTTCCATAGACTGCTGGCGACATTCAAGGAAGGACCAGCCAGCTCTCCCAGTGGTGGCAGAAAGGCAGACCACAGCGGGAAGACAACAAAGACCACAATGACTGAGGAGAAAAAAAAAATAGCAGCTTTAGCTAATACAGGCAAATAATAACTGTCATTTGAAGACAGCATGGTGTGGCCTTCGGCCTTTTGTTTCTTCCTTGGTTCTGAAATGGTCCTTTCTATGGAGCTTCCTAGACAGGCCTGTGCAACCACTGTGGTATCATTGCTGTGTAAGATTGGCCTTTAGCCTGCCCATCTCAGTCTTTGTTCCCAAAGCATTTTTGCAAAAGAAAGAAAGAGAAAGGATGAAAAACACTTAAAGAGAGAGCAACCACCTTTTCTGATGTTTCTTTTCTTTTGTTCAACTTCCTTTCCAGTGGGGTCAGACCGACAGAGTTATTACTGTCAGAAGCAGAAAGCAAGGAGAGAATTAATAGGAATTGCATGTTTATTTTAGAGCAGAAACCTGGGAGTCAGATGCCTTCTGAGTGTTGTTCCTATGCTTCTGCGGTTCCCAAATCAGACAGCTGCCCATCTGAAGCTCACAAAGTCAGTCGGGCTTTGCATTTGGAGTGTGGCTTAAAGGCAACATATCTCATAGACGATTGGGTGCTGGCGCAAGGCAGTGGGACATTAATACTGATTGTCAAGTAGCAAGTTCTAGAGCCACCTCAGCCTACGAGGGTGTAACTAAATTCAGTTAATTGAGGTGGGAATACCCACCTTATATGGGTGTGGGACCATTCTATGGGCTTGGGTGCCAGACTGAATACAAAGGAGAAAAACGAAATGAGAACTGCCACTGACTGTTCTCTGCTTTTTGGCAGTGGATGCAATGTGACCAGTCTTCTTGTGTCCCTGCTGCTGGGTCTTTTCTGTAATCGTTGACTCTGTCTCTTAGAACTGTACACCACTGTAAACCCTTCCTTCCTTAAGTTGACTTTGTCTGGTATTATTATGGAAGCCCAACCATGATGACCACTTTGACACAGTTTATACCCATCAAAAGTCTTTATTTCAGCTGGCTGGGACAACACCTAGGTGTTCAGGGACTGAGGTGTGATGTCAAATGTACAGAACATGTGGTTTATGAAGGCAGAGGCCACATCCTTCTATCTTGCTCAGCAGCTTGTGGGGTGGGGGCGCTTTGCAAATGTCGTTTCTCTGGGTTTCCACTTTCACTGTAGGGTTTGAAATAGTAACCCTAGTTCAGCTCTCTGACTTTTCTTACATGACAAGTGACATCATCGCACGTTGCAACTTCTCGCCTCAGTACACCGGACTAGGAGTTCTACACCTTTCCCCAGAGAGACCTTTCCTTCCTTACTGGAGACTGTGGTAGCCGCCAAGATGGAGTGCTTCTGACTTTGTCTCTGGGTTGTTGGTGTGAGCAATGGTGCCTGTCTGGCATTTCCAAAGTGCAGGGGAAAGGATGATGAACTTCACCTCCTCGGATCTTGCCAGTGAATGTCTTTCCAGCAAACAGGAGGAACAGCAATAAATATTTCAAGGCTGGGAAGCATGTTTTACAGCACCATGGCCTTACTAATGTCCACGTGCCATCGCGAACCTTCTGTGGGAGTGCATTAAGGTGATTCATAAGAATGGGAAGTCCACCCTCATCAGCCTCGCGGGACAGATTGCCAGTGGACGTGCTATTATGCCCTGTCTTCATGCTTTCAGCTTTACAGCTGGCATTTATTTCTAATATGTCATGGTGAAATAGGTGGGAGAGTTTGCCTGTGTGCTACAAGACAGAAACATCTTTACAGAAGAGCAGACACCATTTTGTCTGTGTGTATATAATAAATAAACCAGCCAGGAAAGGAGTAATCTCCTAAAAGGCTTCAGAAAGTTTGCCCCAAGGAATCAGCGTGGCTTGATCATGAGTCATTAATATGGTGTCCTTTTCTGTTAGGCTGCTTGGAGCTAGTGCTCAAGGAATGCAGAAAGACCATGGCATTCATGACTGTCAGTGCTAGGGATTAGCATTACAGATTCTAGTATGTGTGAAAAAAGTATGTGTGTGTGGGGGCATTGTGTTTCTGACTGCACAGCAGTTACTATCCAAGCAAGAGTTTGTATACACATGTTCATGTGTATATAGACATATGTGTTAATTTGTCTGTGTCTTGATTCCACCATCTTGTAACCACAAAATACTTTTACATGACAACTTTACATGATACTTTTTCTTAATTTTGCCTGAAGGGAAGGAACACTGAAGCTTGAAAGTATGCAGCAATTGTAAAGCTTTGATCTTTGATCTTCTGCACTACTCAGGGGACTGTATGGTCAGGTCCCTTCTCTGGCCATTACATACAACTGTTATTCTTCAGGTCTACCTGTAGCTATGGGTGAAGACCAAGGTACGATACTGTGTTACTATTTTCAGAAGTTATAAGCTAGATTGCCTATCATTTATGACTAAGAAAATAAATTATGGTTAATCTGCACCATAGGGTGTGATGGAGTTGAAAAGATTCATTTAAACATGTGTATGTTTTGAATTTGAAACCAATTCTAAAATGTAATGTCAAGTGACAATGGCAAGTCACAGGACAATGTTTATTGGCTTATTATTCTGTGCAGAAGCAAACAAACACCTCTCTCCATTGTTATATATTGAATAAATATAAAATTTTTTAAATGTGGCTTAGGCATTAAACAGCTTTGACCACCAAGTCAGGCATCAAGTTAAAAGGAAGAAAGGACTGCCACCTACTCTGCCCATGACTGATGTAAGAACACCACCTCCACCAAGGTGTCTGTGCCCATTGCCAGGGATTTAGAACAGTTCTTTAAGGGAACTGTATCACCACTCTAGGTATGCCATACGAGAATGACACAGGCTGTGGAGTTAAAACAGCAGAAATGGATTTTTGTCTCTGCATGTGTTTTTCCAGACTAGAGGTTCAAGTTCAAGTGGTCAGAAGGGTCAGTTTTATTTTGATGCATCACTTCTCTCCATACCATTCAAAGGGCTGCTTTTAATTTTTTTTGAGATTATAACATAATTATATCATTCCGTCTTCCTTTTCCATCCTCAAAAACCTTCCCATGTACTTCCTTACTCTCTTTCAAATTCATGGTCAGATAGCCACTTTTTTTTCTGTGTCCTGATGTGGTCTTGCTTCTGCTGTACACACATCCCTGCCATCTCTACATATCCTAACCTCTTTGCAAAGGGGAGCTGTCATACTATGTTAGGGCTTTTTCAGATGGCTTCATTTGAACTTAATTTCCCATCTTTAAAGGCCCTATGTTCAAATATAATCGCTGTTATGAAACCGACACACAATTTCTGAATGAGGATGCAATTCAGTCTAAAGAGAAGCCCACATACCATTTTTAGAAGTTATCTTGGGAAAGAAAATACGAGCCTTCAAGGAGTAGGGGTATATTTTTCTATTTACAACCTAACAAAGTGTCTGAATAGATCTCTTTGCTAAATTCTTCTTAGTCACAAGCGATTTAAAAATAACATGATTTCCCGATCTTTCTGTGGTCTTTTCCCAGTTGCTGCACTGTGACTAACAACACGCTTTCATTCTAAGGAAGCATGGGGTCAGTGGTAAATTGCGTCCATGCCCACTGATGGAATTGCTGTCAAATCATATATGGACCATTTATCACCTTCTCAAGGATTTTTACATTTCTATTTAGAATGTGGTTGTTTAAGACCATACATTTTGTGAGGCTACTTGAAACACAATTCCAATTCTAACTCCAGGGTACAGTCTCATCTTTACCCAGTGGCAATGTGTTTGTTCTCAAGTATAATTAGGTCTCTGTTGGAACACAGATGGCACAAGCGTGTGTGAAATTGTCCCTTTTGTTTTGTCAAAGAATAACGTACAAACGGGAGACAGAATGTTTACTACAGTTCCTTCCACCCTACTTGCAGGCTTATGGCCAACAATGTTTTTCTTTTATTGGACAATTATTCTGGATACCTTCACTTCTTTCCACTGGGATTACTGAGGAATATTCTCAGTTATTACTATCTGTCATGATATGTGGGCCCATATGTGCATGTGTACAATGCCTTGTAATGTTTCTGCAGTTGGCTAGCGATACTCTGACTTTAGATACATGGCCACAAAATGTACACGTGGGTCAAAGCACAAGCATGGACCCTTGCTTTGTGCTGGTTCTATTCTTGGTGCCCTCTCATTTCTTGAGTATTCATTTCCATTGGCTGAAGGGCATTGGCCAGAGGTACCTACTAGTCTCTACTCAAAGAATTTCATCTTGGCATGGGACTCAAGGAATAATGAGGGAGCAAGACAAGCCAGTGTGTTGTCTTGGGAAGAAGTAGTTATTGATGATAGACAAAAAAATATTTAGGACCAGTATCTTAGCTCTTTATCTGGGATAGCTTCAGTGAATGTTCTACATTAACTATGAAGTTTCTCTGGTAATAATGACCTTGCTCATGCTGAAAGTTTCTTTAGGGACCCAGTCTTTGTTGACTTCCTTCCCTTTCTTTCTCTTCTGGAATTTCTTCCCTGAGGAGTTTCAAAGAATCACTTCATGATATTCTGTTTCCATTCACACAATAATCATTATGCCCAGTGAATTTCACAGGAGCAGAAGTGGATCCGGACCAGGAATATTTATGGAAACAGGACTGAGACATTGACCTAGGCTGGAGCAGGCCTGAGGCAGCGAGCTTCATAGAAGCAGGACTAAGCTAGCAGCATTGACTGGAGCAGGCTTGAGATGATGAGCTCTATGGGAACAGGAGAAGATCTGGACCTTCTCTTTGTTAGTAATGTCTTTATGTGGGTATCACATAAAGTTTGTGGAAACTGGACTGAGCCAGTGACCCAGGCTAGAACAGGCCTGAGAAATCATACTCCACTGGAGCAGGAGCAGATCCAGACCAGGGACATTTACATAAACAGGACTGAACCAGCAACCTGGGCTGGAGTGGGCCAGAGACAGTGAGCTCTACAGGAGCAGAGCAAACCCTGGGAGTGCTGAGCTACCTCCAAGAACACAGAGTGGCCAACAGGGTGACTGGAACTGTGGCACTGGCTGCACCATGAGGAACAACCATCTGAGCCTTGGATCCATTGACACCTGAAAGACTGATCACCAGTCCCAAACAGCCCCAACTACACCAGTCAGAGGAAAAAAAATGGGTAGACAAGCTAAGAACACATGCAACACCACAAAGAACAACACGACACCAGTAAAAATTAGTGACCCTACAGCAGCAAGACTTGAACAACCAAATATAGATAAAGCAGAAAAAAATGACCTAAAATTAACTTTAGGAGACTGTTTGAGGCACTTAAAGAGGAAATAAAAAATTCCTTCACAGAAATGGAGGAAAAGACAAACAAAAAAATGGAAGACATCAACAAATTACTTAAACATAACCAAGAAAAAGCAATCAAGCTAAAGGAATGGAAACAGTCATCAAAAGTCTCCCAACCAAAAAAAAAAAAAAAAAAAAAAAAAA
>NC_022009.1:33997045-34011185 GCF_000317375.1 Microtus ochrogaster | reverse complement strand
AAAAAAAAGCTGAGAATCAGATGGTTTCAGCTCAGAATTCTACAAGATTTTCAAAGAACTAATACCAATACTCTTCAAATTTTTCCACACAATAGAAACAGAAGGAACATTGCCAAAATTTTTTTATGAGGCTACAATTACCCTGATACCCACATAAAGACATTACTAACTAAGAGAATTATAGACCAATCTTACTCAAGAACATTGATGCAAATATATTAAAAAAAATACTGGCAAATCAAATCCAAGAACACACCAGAAACATCATCCACCATGATCAAGATGGCTTCACCTCAGAGATTCAGGGATGGTTCAACATACAAAAATCTGTCAACGTAATCCACCATATAAACAAACTGAAAAATAAAAACCGCATGATCATCTCATTGGATGCCAAAAAGCTTTCAACAAAATACAGCATTCCTTCATGATAAAGGTCTTGGAGAAATCAGGGATACAAGTAATATACCTAAACATAATAAAGGCAATATACAGCAAGCCAATAGTCAACATCAAACCAAATGGAGAGAAACTCCCAGCGATCCCACTGAAATCAGGAAAAGAACAATGTTGTCCACTCTCTCTATATCTAGTCAATATAGTTCTTGAGGTCCTAGCTAGAGCAATAAGACACCAAAAGGAAATCAAAGGGATACAAATCAGAAAAGAAGTCAAACTCTCACTATTTGCTGATGATATGATAGTTTACATGAGTGACCCAAAAATTCTACCAATGAATGTCTAAAATTCATAAACACTTTGAGTAATATAGCAGGATACAAGATTAACTAAAAAAAAAGTAGCCCTCCTTTACACCAATGATAAAGAAATTTTATCATTTCTTTATGGCTGAGAAAGAAATCATAAAAACATCACCCTTCACAATAGCCATAAATAGCCTAAAATACCTTGGAGTAACTCTAATCAAGCAAGTGGAAGACTTGTATGGCAAGAACTTTTAATTTTTGAAGAAAGAAATTAAAAAAGACACCAGAAAGTAGAAAGATCTTTTATGCTCTTGCATAGGAAGAATTAACATAGTAAATATGGCAATCTTCAGATTCAATTCAATGCCCATCAAAATCCAAGCAAAATTCTTCACAGACCTTGAAAGAACAGTATTCAACTTCATATGGAAAAGCAAAAAACCAAGGGTAGCAAAAACAATCCTGTGCAATAAAGGAACTTCTGGAGGCATCATAATCCCTGACTTCAAACTTTACTACAGAGCTACAGTACTGAAAACTGTCTGGTAATGGCATAAAAACAGACAGGAGGGCCAAAGGAACTGAATCGAAGACCAGGATACTAATCCATACACCTATGAACTCCTGATTTTTTACAAAAAAACAAAAGATATCAAATGGAAAAGAGAAAGCATATTTAACAAATGGTGCTGGCATAACTGGATATCAACATGGAGAAGAATGAAAATAGACCCATATCTATCACCATGCACCAAACTCAATTCCAAATGGATCAAAGACCTCAACATAAAGCCAGCCACAGTGAACCTTATAGAAAAGAAAGTGGGAAGTACACTTGAATGCATTGACACAGGAGATCACTTCCTAAATAGAACCATAGCAACAGACACTGAGAGAAACAATTAATAAATGAGACCTTCTGAAACGGAGAAGCTTCTGTAAAGCAAAGGACACCATCAACAAGACCAAATGGCAGCCTACAGAATGGTAAAAGATCTTCACCAACCCCACATCCCACAGATGTCTGATCTCTAAAATATACAAAGAACTGGTCATCAAAAGAACAAATAATTCAATAATGAAGTGGATTACAAACCTAAACAGAGAACTCTCAACAGAGGAATCTAAAATGGCTTAAAGACACTTAAGGAGTTGTTAAACATCCTTAGTCATCAGAGAAATGCAAATGAAAACAACTCTAAGAAGATATCTTACACCTGTAAGAATGGCCAAGATCAAAAACACTGATGACAACTTATGCTGGAGAGGTTGTGGGGTAAAGGGAACACTCATCCACTGCTGGTGGGAATGCAAGCTGGTACAGCTCCTTTGGATGTCAGCATGGCGATTTCTCAGAAAATTAGGAAATAGCCTGTCTCAAGACCCAGCAATACCACTTTTGGGCACATATTCAGTGGATGCTCAATTGTACCACAAGGATATGTGCTCAACTATGTTCATAGCAGCTTTGTTTGTCGTAGCTAGAACCTGGAAACAACCTAAATGCTCCTCGACTGAAGAATGGATAAGGAAAATGTGGTACATTTACACAAAGGAGTACTACACAACAGAAAAAAATGAGATCTTGAAATTTGCATTGAGTGAGATAACCCAGACCCAGAAAGACAATTATCATATGTACTCATTCATAAGTGGCTTTTAAAGATAAAACAAAGAAAACCAGCCTACAAATTACAGTCCCAGAGAACCTAAATAACAAAGGGGAATCTAAGAGAGACATACAAGGATCTAATCTTCATGGGAAGTAGAAAAAGACAAGATCTTCTAGTAAATTGAGAACATGGGGACCATGGGAGAGGGATAAAGGGGAGGGGAGAAGAAGGGAGGGGAGCAGAGAAAAATGTATATCTCAATAAAATCAAGAATAAAAAATTAAAAAAATAACCATTAAGCTGTCTCCCGGGCTACCCACACATTTTTTTACTACTTCCTGCTGTAACATGATTTCCCCAAAATAATGAATAAGTAATATTGACAAGTTTCCCTGTTTCCTTCTTTGTTCAAATACCCCTTTTTTTCATTTTGAAATGAAAAGGGTTCTATATACAGAAAGAAGAAATCCCAGAGATGTGTCTTTAGGGATACATATTAGAAGCCCAAAACAGAGACATTTTTCCTTTCTATGTTTCATTTTTGATAATTTTTTAATGCTATAGGCTTTTATATGTACTTATATTCATTCTCCAATACGCTCTGTTACCCATTCCCCAATCTTGTTAGCTTTCTTCTTATTCCAAACTACTCATGCTTCGGCCCCATGACTTTTTTGATTTATGCAGGTAGTGACAGCTTTTTGTGATCATGCTGGCCACACCATATCCAGAAGTTTCCTTCCTCTAGCTATTACAGTTTTTCTTTTTTGGGATGTTCCCTGCACTGTGGAGAGGGAGATAAAAATGTTCTATTTATTGATTAGCAATCAATCACTTATTTTTAGCTCTTCTATCAGTTGTGAACCTCTGTATTAACTATTATCTTCTGAAATCACGATTCTCTGTTCTGGATTAAGAGAAACAGTATTACGAGACTATAGGCATCAGTATTTAGGGATGTTGGGTGTATGCTCATATAGAAAAAAATCAGTAGTACATTGAACCTATGACTCCTCAGCCATAGGCTTTGATAAAGTTTATAGTATCAAGTACATATTGTTTATAATGAAGCAGGCCTACCATCCAATTGGAAAGCAGCTTGTTAGCCCCCAAACATCTTTGCCACTATTGTGCTAGTGGTAATATTTTGCCTGGCAGGTAAGAATTATAGAACACAGAAGCCGTATCTCGGAAAGATCACTGATGCTTCAAGAATTAATATGATAAGAAAGATACCTGCTTCCTTGGAAGGAGTCGAGTTACCCACCACTGGGAGACCCAGCTCCAGGAGTGTCACACATTGTTGTATTTGAACTGACTCTCATCAATATGACAGAGATGGTACCCAAAGCTTTTAGTGGTTTAATCATTCCATATCTTTCTGCTCTTTGAATCTGGCCTCCAAGTTGGTTTTTAAACGTAACTTTATGAGCTTCTCTGCCTCTAAAGGGATATTCATAAAAACAAAAAGGGAAATCAGTTTTCCAAGTTTATCTTTCCACAGTGATTTATTTCCCCAGGAAAGGCTTAAGCTCAAATGTCATTTCTGGTTCTCATTGCTGCCCTGCTTTGTGCTGAAGGTCTCAGTAGAGGGGGGTGTGCAGAGAACTCAGCCCCAAGGTTGCTCAGGTGGTCTGGGTCTTATGCCAAATTCAACTTCTCTTGCCTGCTGTGTTCTGTAACTGCTGGGGGCTGGTATTTGGTGCGGGGATTAAGTCACTGGCTCTGAGTACAGGCTTACAAATGTCACTTCCTCAGGGGTCATCTGGCTCATGGTGGGGCACAGGGGACATCATATGGGGCTCTACAGGATGCTGCCCAAGTGACTCTGGGAAAGCTCCTGGCTATATGAGTACCAGCTGTGCGAAAGCAGTTAAGAGTTTCTGCAAGTTTTTAAAACCTCCACTATAGCCAATGCAACAGTGACCCACATTTGCCTGCCTCAGTTCTCATCAGATGATCAGGGAAAATTCTTCTGGAGAAGGATCACTCAGTAGAGGTGTAGAGGTGACTTGGGATGATAAAATTCAACATGGAGCCAGGGCTCTTATTGATAAGATCCTAAAGGTGGGTGGCTTGAGTGGCTCGGAAACTCGCTGACTCTGTGGGTATAGAGATTTGAAAAAGATGTCCCCCAGAGGTTCAGAAACTTGAACACCTGATCCCCAGTTGGTGGCACTGTTTTGGGGAGGGTTAGGAGGTACAACCTTGTTGAAGGAAATATGTCACTGGGGTCAGGGTTTGAAAGTTTAAACACTGGCATTCCAGTTTGCTCTCTTTACTTCCTGCTTGGGGGTTGATGTGAACTATCAGCTTCCTCCTCCTCCCATCACGATGTTTGCTGCCATGCCTCCTCACCATGACAGACTCATCCCCCTGGGAGTATAGACCCTTTCTTCTATAACATGCCTTGATCATGGTGTTTTATTACAGCAGCAGAAAGGAATTCATGCAAGGGGTAAGGGTCTTCCAGTGTTACTTTGTGTTTTTAGCTATTCAGACCTTTGTATAGTGAATAGTCTTTTAGTCTTAAGGTAAACTAGACATGGAGGTTCTGCAAATTGTAAGGACTTCCACACATATGAATATGGCCATTTCCTTATGAGACCAGGATGTGAGAGATGATGAGTTCTAAGAGTGAATCTGAAATGCCTTAGCTTTGGGATGTTAACTCCAGATGTTTTATTCCCTTCTTATAGCATAATTCTCATGATTTGCTTGAGTGTGAATGTGTCTCTGAATTAAAAAATGAAAGGTCAGAAATTTCACTGTGATGAAATCAAATTGCTTCTCTTTTTACACTGGTACCTCTTCCAGTGTTTAGGTGCACAGGAAGGAAAGTGTAGGTAGAAGTTTCTGTCCTGTAAGCCATGCCCAATTAACCCCATAGAAACTTAATATTAAGTAAAAATCCTCAGTCAGTAGTTCAGGCTTATTACTTGATAGCTCTTAAAACTTAAATTAACCCTTTTCTATTTATTTATGTGCTGCAAAGTGACTTGTAGCTTTACCTGTCCTCTAGCCTGTTTTGCTCCCTCTGCATCTCCTCGTGACTCTTCAGATTCTGCCTTTCTTCTTCTGATTATTATCCTATTCTGGCTCTCCCACCAATCTCTTACTGCCTAGCTTTAGGGCAGTCATATGTTTATTAACCAAAAAGAGTAATACATATTTATAATGTATAAAGATTGTTCCATAGCACAAGAGAACAACATTCTCACTCTGGAGTGTTGGATACATTCATGGTTATTGATTTGAGTCCAGAAGCTTATAAAGATCCAATAAAGGGGGTGGAGTAAAGTAATGGCTCTTTCCATAAAATGCTCACTTCATGAGCCTGAAGACTTGAATTTTAATCTCCAGCAACCATATAAAAGCTTGACATGGAGCCGGGCGATGGTGGTGCACGCCTTTAATCCCAGCACTCGGGAGGCAGAGGCAGGTGGATCTCTGTGAGTTCGAGACCAGCCTGGTCTACAGAGCTAGTTCCAGGACAGGCTCCGAAGCCACAGAGAAACCCTGTCTCGAAAAACCAAAAAAAAAAAAAAAAAAAAAGCTTGACATGGTGAGATCATTAAGACTTGTTGGTGGGTCAAGACAGTTTAACCAAATAATAAGATGCAGATCAAATGAGGAAAGGCATCTACTGGTAACCTCTAGTTTCCATGTACACACACACACACACACACAGATGAACATGGACAGACACACTAAACAAATACAGAACTATAAACCATGATAAAGAAGCAAAATACCAGTAAGACAAAAGATGCCCAAGCAAAGCAATTTGAGTCTTTTATTATAACCTTGAAATATCAGAAACTGGGCTAATTCTAGCTTCATCTTTGCAGATGACTGGAAACCACACTGAACTTCTTATCAATAAAAAAAATGAATGCTGAAAAGGGACAAAATAAACCAGAAATCAAACAGGCCTACTGCAAAGAGAACAGGTGTTCAGCTTTAAGATTTTACCACAGTGGCCGTGACAGTTTGTAATATGAAGTAGAGATGGAAACGTTCAGTGCCAAAGATACAGCCCTATCTGTTTTCTGGTGGTTTTTAGTAAATAACTAACCTTAGTTTCTTCATCAGCAGAGTCAGGCTAATATTATTTCTTATCAACTTAGGGTGAGGATTGAATGAGATGATGATTTTTAAGCACTTAAAGCCATGTTTGACAGGAAAGTGTTTAACAAATATAAGTAGATGCTTATATTTAACAAATATAAGTAGAAGCCATCTTTTGGCTCCTCCTTATTATATCCTATTATATTCTTTCATCTAATTCCTATGATTCTGTGAGAAAGTGTCGTGTTTTGTCCACTTCTCTACTGGAATCCCCCAGCTCTTCATTCTCTTTCTTTTCTTTCTAGCTGTAGAAAATGCTGACCCCATTCCTCTCATTGTCTATATCATATTTGCCTTATTTCTTTCTCATTCTAATAAGCCAAGCATTAAGAAATTCCAGCGACATTCTGTCAATTTACGTCCATTCTGTGTTCTATACTTGCTATCCAAACCTCTCTCTTGGTTGCAAATAGTCAGAACGGTTTCCTATTTGTCCAGCTTCTATCTTTTCTTACCATTCAATAATATATTCTCAGACTCATCCAATCAACTTCAAGCCCTTTTATGACCTCCCAAAGTACAGGAAAACTGTCAGCATGATTTGAGAAGTTTTGTGTGTGTGTGTGTGTGTGCATGTGCATGTGCATTTGCATGCGCGTGTGCATGTGTGTGTGTGTGTTCTCTCCCTGACTCCCTTTGCATACTCCTGGTTTTATGCCTTTGATGTGATCTGCTATTACTCTGTCCTCAACCCTTCAATCTAACCACTACACTGTCTTGTGGCTCCTGGAGTCCGGGGAGTACTAAGTCCCTCTTTTTCTTGCCTGGAATGTTCTCTCTTCCTCATTGTCCTTAGCCTGCCCCCTCTTATCTAAGAAGCTTTTGTGCTGATGCCTTCTTTCCAGGTTGAGGTCTAGCTGCCACCATCTAAGGTTCTACCTCTGTGCTGCTTTGCATTTTGGAAGAGTGCTCATCACGATGTGACAGCTATTCTGCCTCTCCAGGCAGAGCACAGCTCAAGTGGGACTGAGGTTGATGCTAGCAGACATAATTTCTACTTTGTTCATTGCTAGCTCCCTAGGACTAAAACAGTGCTTATGAAATCATAGGGTGTTAATCAACATTTACTAAATAGACAGCCTGCCGCACTCATAATATAGAGGTAAGAAAACTGAACCTCAAAGAGCTAATGTGATCGCTACAGCTGGACATTCATGGAAGCTGTTAGGCATTAAGGCATTGTTGGATGAGTAGGTAATAAATTTGAAATCTCCTCTAATTTGTGCTCCTAAGCAGAAAATATGTACTCTTACTCTGCCTCCCAACTCTGTGCTGCTCCTGTAGTGAAGGGGAAAATGTTAAAGGCTAAACCATGCCCTCCATAATTATTTTGAAACCCCAGCTCATAATTGCACTGTTTGGAGACAGGGTCTTTAAACGGGTAATTAAGGGGCACTCAATAAGTGTGAGGCCCTTATCTAATAGGATTGGTGCCTTGATAAGAGGAGCAAACATCAGGGATGGGCAGGCACAGAGGAAAGAATGGATGAGAACATTGACTGAAATCCCTCAGCTGTCTATAGAGAATGGCCGTAAGAGCAATCAATCTAGGTTGGGGACTTTCTAGCTTCTAGCAATATGATCAAACTCATTTTAAGCCATGCACTATGGGGTGTATGCTTATGGTAGTTCTAGAAGTCTAAAAAAGTTAGGCAATACATTCTAATCTGTTCTGTGCGCCTCAAAGAAGATAGAAGACCTGGAAAAACATGATGCCGAAATTCTGTGATTAGAAAAAGTGAAATGCTTATAATAGATCTTCTAGGAGGAGTGGGCTAACCCAGAGCAACGGCACATTTGCAGAATCTACACTCGAGGGAAACGGAAAGGCTTGGTAGCACAGATGTCTTCTTTGACAGTGGCTTGGGAAATGTAGACTAGACTATGAAATCCAGAACTCTCTCCTACACATCCACATGGACCGAGTCTGTGATTCACAACCACCATCCTCTCAAATGCAGGGCAGCAGACTGGGGGCTTGTTTCCAGGGTGCCTATAATGCAGTCAATATGGGATATTTTTGAAAAGGGCTATTTATTGTTTTAACAGCTGTGTGTCTATTCTCTTGGATTTAAAAAAATCTACCTGTATCCACAAATGACTTATAGGACTTGGAAAGTGTAGCTGTAAAATTCTCAACTTAAAAAAAAAACCCTCCAGGTTTTCCAAATCTGTCTCCAAACCACAGCATTTTTTCCACTCTAACTTACTCCTTATTCATGAAGGGTGGAGAAAGCCAGCAGTAGCCCCAGCAGCCAGAGTTAGCCTGGGATTTGAGTCAAAGGTATACATGTTATGGCAATCCCAGCCAGGACCTGTCTTTTTGAATACTAGCTGCCTAGGAAGAACCAGTACCTGTAAGCTTTCAGAACTCTCTGTGACTTCTTATTTAATTGTCTTTAAGGTATTAATCTTCCAAGAGAGATATGCTTTGAAGAACTGCTGATGACTTTGCTGCGCTAAGCTCTGAGGGTTATTTGTTTGTGGATTGTACATAAAGCGCTAACATTTTCACGACACAATTACTAGTAGGTAATCATCTGATTGCCATAAACACGTCTCTCTCAAAATATTGCAAATTAATATTCATGCTTCCCTCGAATCTATCATTCTGAGCTGATGTATATCTGTATTGTTTATCAAAAAGCACATCTCCCCACCTCCAGCATCACTGAAAGGAAGAATAATTGTTCACTTCTCCATCTTAAGGTAGGGAAAAGTCTCTTTTGACTATTTTTGAGTGTAGCATTAGTTACTTTGAAAGAGTCTGCTCATGCTATTATATAGCCACCCAAAATAAAATACAAATGATTCAGGCAAAGCATCTCCACACCCTTGGAGTTACATTATTCAAAGAGTCATTGTACGCATTCAACCCTGGCAGCCAAGAAATCATGCAACAGTATGAGCATATGAAATTGTCACAGAAAAAGGTAGTTGTGGTTATATTTCTAAGCTGATGGTTTAGTTATTGTTAAGGGGACATCCTGGAATCACACATGAATAAATAAATACAAACGCTTCGTCCCAAGCTTCACATCTACCTAAAGAAGGCAACCCCAGAACAGGTTCTGGTTTTGAAGCACAAGATTCTTAAAAGTGATCAGAGAGAGGGAAGGCAGGACCAGAAAAGCAGAACTGTGATACATTAGTATATTCACAAACCATGGGTATAAATGGGTAAAGTTAATTGTGCATAGAATTTCTAGGTACAAGCCAGATGGACCAGTGCATGCCTTTAATCCCAGCATTTCGGAGGTAGAGACAGGTGGATCTCTGTGAGTTCAAAGCCAGGTCTACACAGTGAGTACTAGGAAAACCAAGGCTGTACAGGGAAACCCTGTTTCAAAAAACCAACCAAACAAAAATACTTCAAAGTATAATGATAATGTTTCCTTCTGGTTATCCAATAGGTAACACCAAAATTATATGACGATGAAGCTGGAAAGATTACTCAATGGTTTAGAATCTCTACTCCACCTGTAGAGGACTTGAGGTTAGTTCTTTTTTTCCTTTGTGATTTTTTTATATATTTTTAAAAATAATCTTTTCTTATTTTACATACTAATCCCAGTTCTCTCTCTTTCCCCTCTTCCCACTGCTCCCACCTTCCTCCTACCCCACTTCTCATCCATTCCTCAGAGAGGGTAAAGCTTCCCATGGGGAGTCAACAAAGTCTAACACATCACTATGAGGAAAGACAAAGACCCTACCCTTATATCTAGGCTGAGCAAGGTATCCCTCCAAAGAGAATGGGCTCCTAATAGCCTGCTCAAGCACTAGGGATAGGTTATGGTCCCACTGCCAGTGGCCACACAGACTACCCCAGCCTTCCAACTGTCACCCACATTCAGAGGGCCTAGTTTGGTCCTATGTAGTTTCCCCACTGCCAGTCCAGAGTCAGTGAGTTCCCACTAGCTCAGGTCATTTTTCTGTGAGTATCCCCATCATGGCTTTGACCCCTTTGCTCATATTTGCTCCCCCCCTCTTCAAATGGACTCTTGGAGCTCCATCCAGTGCTTAGTTGTGGATCTCCACATCTGCTTCCATCAGTTGCTGGATGAAGATTTATGATGATAAAATAATCATCCACATTAGGTGTCTTATAAACACCTGACTCTAGTTCCAGGAAATCCAATGCCATTTAGTGCTTTCTATACACATACACACCAACACCCCATACCCACCCACCCACACCCATACCCACATATATACACATAACTAGGAAATGCAATAAAAATCCATATTATATATCTATATATTCTATCCTCTATTATCTGTCTGTCTATCACTTGTCTATCCATCCAAACTTTACTCTTACCAAGGAAGGAATTTTAAGTAATATCTTCATGTACAGTGGTGGTGTTGGTAAATGTTTAGCAACTGACTGTCTTAAAACAAATTGGTAGAAACCCAGATTATTTCAACGTATTCAATATAATAATCCTAAGATTGATTCCATAACTAAATGCCCATAACTAAATGCAAAGCTGAGGAGGAGGGCATATAATTAGTTTTTGCAAGTTAGTACTATTTATTTTTAGAACTCTGCAGTAAGACTTGTAAAAAGCATGTTCAAATTAGGAAAGCATTTTCAAAGAGTCACATACATTTGAAAAGAACAGATTTATAATAAAATGGAACATACATTGTCATGATGATGTACTGAAGAACAGTGAACTACAGGGGGAAGAGAAGGTCTTGGTTCAGTAATACTTTTGATGAAGCCCTATGAAGTCTACAAGTTCTCCATGATGATGACATGCTTGTGAGAGGGACATGGGATTTGGGGACTGAGAGACCTAATTTTGAATGTGACTTCAATCATATTATTCTCTGAGCCCATGGAGAAGGAACTTAGAGCCTCTCAGGCCATTTTCTTCCTAAGTGAGGGAGATGCCGAAAGTCAGTCATTATAAAGTGCACCATGTGCAAGGTGGTGCTTAACATATGGTGGTCATTAAATGCTACTTGGATCTGTCTTGTTTGTGGTTTATAAGGAATAATTATAACACATCATATCTTATGTTCTCTTTTAATGTCTAAATCTCTGGAAATTTTTCTCTAATCTTGAACATTTAACCAAGTGAGAGTACCTAAAATTTTTGATGTTTAAGAAACATTTGATAAATATTTCTTAAATGGATGGATACATGAATTTTGAATTATCTCTTGGATTTTCTCCAAGCTAAAAATCACAAAAGATACCTTTCACCATGCTATAAAAATACCATCCAGTAAATTACAAAGTACTGCCTATTTTTATCTCCTAAATATTTTATTTAATATGCCCCTCTGTCTTTATCTAGTATTCTTCTGTTGGTTTATGGCATCTTTTTCTCCTAATCAGTTTTCTGTCTCTTATCTTGAAAACTTCAGGACTACCCTCAATAAGTCTGTTTCTAATCAGCCATCCTAAATACTTTAAGGTCAAAAGTTTTATTATTTTTCCCCAAAGGCAGATGGAGGACTATATATAAGATGCTCAAAGAGTGTGTACTTGAATGCATAATGAATTAGCTACTTTGGGATAAAAGTAATTGTCTTAGTTTCCTATGTTGAGAAATTACTTTACAAGCTGGGTGATGATGGTGCATGCTTTTATTCCCAGCACTCGGGAGGCAGAGGGAGGTGGATCTCTGTGAGTTCGAGACCAGTGTGGTCTACAAGAGCTAGTTCCTGGACAGTCTCCAAAGCTACAGAGAAATCTTGTCTTGAAAAACAAACAAACAAAAATATGAAATGTTCTCCAAATACCCCCCTCATATTCTGTCATCCTTGATAATTTCAAAGTCCATGCTGAAGGTCTTTCCATGCTTGGTGTTAAATACTTCAGGGATATCTTGTATCTAGACATTATAAAGTCCTGAGTCTACTGTGTAAGAGAGAACCTGGCTGTTCTTGTACTTACTGTTCATTTTCTATATCACCACATCTGAGGACACTGTTTATTTTCCTTGGGTCTTCTTCCAACTTGAGGTACCAAGAGCATAATCAAGTTGTAGCTTCCTAAATTATTGAAGGTTTGTCCAAGCTCTACAAAATCTCAGTTGATTAAACAGATTTTACATTTCTGCTGTAAGGAGTGGATTCCTATTGACCCAGATGAAAGTAAGCACAGAAACATAGGACTCAAATGTAGTCATATGCTCCAGGTTGGCATTAAGGCCAATGGTAGAGTGCATATACAACAGTGGCTATTATACACTCTAGTGATGTCATGGTCAAGTCATAGTCCATGGTGTTCATATATGACAAAACTTCTTAACAACACATTTATCCAAACCAGTACCCATCATACATTCAATAAGCATGAGAGATGACTGAGGACTTTTCTACTGCTTATCTCTAAGTACTTACTTAAATGATGCTGTGAAGAAGGCAAAACTTCCAGTTCATGTAGAGTAAGAAATCAGATTGTTCCAGCGTATTTGATAATGGTTAACTTCTTCAAAACATTCAGTGTCCAGAACTGCTACAATTAGGAATTTTTATAGTTTTACTCATACACATACACACAGATGCTATCATAAGTGCATTCTTCCTATGACTTTTATATTGATTGTTAGTTTAAGAACTTGACTTTTGTGACTCAAACTTCAAGGAGACTCCTTATTGACTAATACACTTGAACACCGAGGATTTGAATTTGTTCTCCATGTAGTTAAATAATCTTATTTAAATACCTTCTTCAAACCTCAGTTTCTCATCTCACATCTTCCCTGTGAATAACCAGAGGGCTTTGTGGGGGTGATATATTGGCCTTCTATCCTGGGGACTGCCTGCTGTTTAGGTGGCACTTAGAAACAAGAATTGTCTACCTTCTCTGTGAATTGGGGGAGCTCTACCTTTATTGCCCAGGTCATCTCTTCAGTTGTGTCTGCTTCAAGAATCCAGCAATCCATCTCTTCCTGTTCTTCTTCAGCTCTTGTTTGTTCCATAGCCAGTTAACAGACACATTAAGCACTGTGATATATTTCCTTATGACTGAGCATGTGTGTCTTTGTTTTGGCTTACATGCTGTCTCTTTTCAGTGAGGCTTCAGAAATTGTGTTTTATTTGGTATAATAGTACTGCCCCCAAATTATTTAACAAATAGATCCAAACTATTTTTATGTAATATAAAAATAATGAGCAAAATATTTAGTTGATGTAAAACTCTTGGTTGATGTGAACCGGTTAATAAGGGGTTGACATTTTAATCCCTGAGTCTTTAAATAAATAATGAAGGAATAAATATCCAGTAGCCAGGGACCTAACTCAGTTGGTAGAATGCTTGCTTAGCATTACATTAAGTGTAATCTCCAGCACCACACAAATCCAGCAAGGCAGTATATGCCTGTAATCCCAGCTCTAGGGAGATAAAGGCAGGAGAATGAGAAGCAGCATTTTGAGACCGTATAGGTTACAGGAGACCTTCCTCAATAGTAAAATGAGGCAAACAAAAGTATTCATTCAGATCTTCCTTGTCTGTGTTGGAACAGATATGCACAGGGTTTCTTACAACTACTTAATTCTTTCATTGACACATCCAAACTATACATATTTATGAGGTCCTTATGCTTCATTGATGCTTGCATATCCTATGCAATGATTAATCTGGCTATACATATCTACTTCCTCAAACATTTATTATTTCTTTGTCATCAAAACATTCAAAACCATTTCCTTTGGCTTTGTTGACCTGTA
>NC_022009.1:33995318-33996945 GCF_000317375.1 Microtus ochrogaster | reverse complement strand
ATATATATATATATTACTGTTGTCCGTAGGTGACATGAAGTCCATTGGATCAGTAACACCCATTCCTCTTGCAGCTCACTCTCAGATCTATCCACTAATCTTTACCCATGACGCTGAAATCTCAGTCTCTGGTAAATGCATGTTGTTTCTAGGAACTAGTGTATTACAAATTAGAAAATATTTTGCTTCCCTTTGCTTTTGCAATTGTTATCTCTGTACTGGATATCACTTGATTATAACACAAATGATGCTGCGCAAAGATGAGAGTAAGTTCTACAAACAAGGCAAATATTGTACCTATAATGTACCTTGTCGCTCAGTGTTTTCCCATATGCGCTTCGTTTCTGTCTTTGGGATTAAAGTTCTGCTGTGAGGGAAATAGTTCTGTGGTTCTGAGAATCTGCACTTGCATGACATTTTAGTCTCCAAAAAACACTGCTTTCATAACTATTTACTAACTCAAAACAGCACACGGCAGGGACTGTAGAGAAAGACGTTGCCACCTTCCTCTGCTTTAGCTTGACATTTTCCCAATCAGACACATTATTGTGGCTCTCAGATCCAATATATTGCAGGAAGAACTTGGCCCTACCAGCTGGAATGGGGAGAAAGGGAGAGCTGGCATCTGCAGTATCTGCCAGTGATTATTCAAGGTATGGCAGGAACAGAGCTTTCTGTACGCAAGCCAAATGAAATTATTAAGGTTAACCTTCTCACTCAGCACTTAATAGGTAATCAATTTTCACTCCCAACAGTGGAGGGTAAAAATCAAGGCGGGAATGATAATGCTGCCTGCTTACATTTGTGACGGGCTGTTGAGTGTGCCAGATGATTTTACATGTATTATTTCATTTAGTTTTTGCAGCAACATAAAATTGGCGGAGCGCACATGCATGCATGCCATGCATTAATTCTGCACCACTTATTTAACAAGTATTTTGGATCCATCTACTATACACCAGACTGTGTGGTAAGCTTTGGGTACAGAGTGGTGGTGAAATAGACAAGCATCTATTATCTTGTTTTTACCAGAGTGGAGAGGGGTGCATCATTATGTGACCCAAGGTCACAGAAAGAAAAGCTGTTTGAAACCTAGGAGTCTTGTCCCAACCCTCATCCATGAACACAGGACCACTGTAAGTGGAGATTATTTTACTTTGTTATACTCAGCTTCAATACAAAGCTCCCCTCTCATTGGTCTGTCTAGCAAAGCAAATCTGCTGTGGTTCTCCTTCTGGTTCATTTAAGCACACCTTGGGTAGTTTTATAATCCTTAGAATAAGAGCCCTCTAACTCACTCTGCAGAGGTTTATTGTGGTAATATCAGTAGTGTCCTGTAGGATTAAACATATCACTACATCTTGCTCCCACTAATGCCAGGAAGCAGGGGCAAATCCCCATTATCTAAACTTCTTTTTTTTTAAAAAAAAAAATCACACTTCTCAGCATTAAAATTTCAATGAAAGCTTTATCCCATTCTGTTTTCAGCATACTTTTCAATGGTTCAGCCCTCTTCACTCTCAGGCTTGGAAATACGTACACAAAAGTCAGGAGTCAGGATATCTCTATCTACCTGTATGTATGTATGTATGTATGTATGTATGTATGTATGTATGTATGTATGTAT
>NC_022009.1:33981993-33995218 GCF_000317375.1 Microtus ochrogaster | reverse complement strand
AACTCCTCTTTTAGTGGGAAAAAGGAGAAGAAAATGAATGATTGAAAAATAGTCATATATTATTATAACAAAGTAGTTTAATGACATTACAGAAAATCCAAATCATGGCAGAATGTGGGCTTATGGTGAGGTCAACAAATGCACACAAGCCTGGATGTTGGCCTTGGACAGCTGTTGAATTTTGCTCACAGTTGTCTGGATATTACCTAAAACATCAAGGTCAACTCTTCAGACAGCTAGGGTAATGTAGGAAATAAAGAACAAATTCAAAGTGATTCATGGCATGGGAGCCCTACTTTATGGCTCCAACTCTTTAAGAAAATAAAGTGTGTGTAGGTTTCCCAACCAATTATTGAATGAGAAAGATGAGATGTTCCAGCTACTGAGAGCGAAAGGTGAAATAAAATGAGCCATGGGGAAACTTTACATGGACAAAATCCTTTGGTCTGGAATCCTTTCTCATGAGTCAAACCTTCTAGCCCTTGGAATGGTTGCCTTTTGCAGAGGAGGAGAGTCACTTATTAAGAGGAAGATACAATGTGATCTAATGTACACATTCCTAGATCTTACCAGCCTACAGAAACATTTGGGGACACACCAGTATTCATAAGATACTAACTGATTTTTATTTATGAGACAGAGTCTCACTATGTAGCTTTGTATGTCCTGCAACTCACTACATAGGCTAGGCTGGCCTTGTACTCACATAGATCTGCCTGCTTCTGCCTCCAGAGTGCTGGTAATAAAAAAAAAAAAGCTTGTGCCACCACATCAGGCTGTTTGTGATGATTCTTTATCTTCAAATGTTAGGCTCCAAGTGTCGGCCTCTTCCACATGTTTTCATTTGCTTATCTGAGACTCAACATTGAACAAATTTCTATGTGAACTCCCAATGCATTGACCATGCCCTGACTTGAGTTCCTCATTCTCCTTATTTCTCCTCAATCCACTTCTCTCAAGATTTTCTCACACAGCTTAAAGATGGTTATCAATCATGTTATTACACTAAAGAATTCATTCTCAGAACTCATATATGCAAAGGTTGATTATCCCAATCTGAAAACCCTAAAATTCTGAAACATTTGGAGCATTTATATGATGCTATACACGGAAAATTCCGGATCTGGCCTCATGTGATGAGTGACAGTCAATACACATGCACATTTAGTGTTGTGCTGTAGCATAAATGGATTTCATTTTTAGATTTACATTTATACCCCAAGATATCTATCTATATCTATTTATCTATGTATCTGTCTATGTATGTATGTATGTATGTATGTATGTATGTATGTATGTATGTATCTATCTATCTATCTATCTATCTATCTATCTATCTATCCATCTATCCATCTATCCATCTATCCATCTACCTATCTATCTGGTGAGACTAGAAAAATATGTAAAATTTACAAACCCTTTCTAGTTCCAAGAAGTTTAGATGAGGGATAATAAGCTCCTTTGCTCTCACTGAGCGAGCGGCACTTGTTAGGAGTCCCTATTTCCTGCCTCTTAGAAACCTGCACATGGCCTCTGAGACACAGTTTCTTTGTGGATTTCCTCGCAGCTCATTGGCTGCTCATTCTCAGTCTCCTTTGAGTTTTTCTTTATATCTTTGCTGTGTATTATTCTGTAAGTAGACATTCCCACGACTTGTGCTCATTCTGAAGGCCTCACTACCTGTAAGCTGGTGGTACCCCAAACCTGCAGCTTCAGCAGTCACTGGCTCCCTAACACCTCTGACTCAGATGTCTGTCTTCTTGATGTCTTCCTTGGTTATCAAGTAGACATCTGAATGCTGAGTTAGAAGTGAACTTCTAATCAAGCTGTTCCGCTGTTGCCCTCAAGGTCAGCTGCCATTTTTAGTCACACAGATGAAAATCAGTAGAGACAGATCTGACTGTTCCTTACTTTTCATTCACATTTGATACGATCTGTGAACTTTTGCTGTCTCCTCAAAATACATATTAAATGTCAGCATTCCTTGATATTCATCTCTGCTGGAGGAGTATGCGAGCCACCTTTATCTCTTGACTAGGTCTTTGCAATAGCTTTTTAACTTTTCCTTAACTTATCTTCCTCTCCATTCTGTATGCTCAGCACAGTAATTAAAGGACCTGTTAGCATGTACACTAAAGCCGAAACTGGTGGTACAGGAGACGGTACTACAGCTCCTATAATTCCAAGCTACCAGGAGACTGAAGCAGGAGGATCAGAAGGCATTAACTGCCTGCTCTACTGAGTGAGTTTAGGGCAAGATAAGCTGTATCAGATAGAACAGATTTTAGTGCAAAACCTGTTACAAAGATCAGAGAAGGTAGCTATATAGTGATAAGTAGATAAAGCCAATGGAAGAAATAATAAGCATATATGAACCCAGTCTTGTTTTTGTTCTAGGCTCATTATGACAATGAATCCCTCCAAATCCCACCTATGTAAAACTGACTCACACCCCAATACTATGCCTTTCCTCATTGGTTTATTCTCTTTTTCAAATGGATGACATGATATTTTAATAGTTGTTTGATAGACTAGAAGTTCTATGGAGGCAGGTTCTGTGTGTGTATACATTCTCTGTGTGTATACATATGTGTGTATACACATATGTTTATTTATATGTTTATATATGCAGGTATGTGCAATTATATGTATGTGCTCATATGTGTATACGTGTGTTTATATGTGTGCAAATGTGTGTCCTTTGTTCACTGCCTGGTGTATCATTGGCTTTCAATAAATAGTTGCTAAATGAACAAAGGAATGAATGTGGTTTAGAATATGCCTTTCCGTTCTTTCAGTCCTTCCTCTTCCTGACCCAGAACCCCTGCTTCCCCGTTTTATACAAAATGCCAGGCATGGCTGTCTTCTGCTATGGTTCCACTTTGCTCCTGAGATGTCAACTATGCTGGAAGCGCTGTGTCAGAGTGGACTGGATTGTGGGGTCACTTAGCTGTGCACACTCTGGCTTAGGCTGACTTCTTCAAAGGGTTTTGTAACAAGCTTCTTCAGTGGCAGGCCTTATCTTCCTGCTCTTTTCATTGCATTCAAAACCAGCTCAGAACCAGGTCAGGAGGGTGAAGGATAAATCCCCTCCAATCTCATTCAGTCTTTGGGCCACCTAAGCCGGAAATCTTTTCTCTACGCATAGGAATGAAGTGTGGATGCTTTCAGGATGTTTGAGTCAAAGTACAGACCACATAGAGGTCAATATTAAAAAAAAAGCTATAATAGAATCTACATCTGGGTTCTGTTGAGTTACTCCACCAGTTATAACTGGATCACACTAGCCAGCTAGGGTGGAAAAGGATGATGGGTTGGTGTGGCAGGGGCTCCCGGAGGGATTTGTTTCTGCTGCTTGGAAGAGGATCCACATATTCCTTTAGGGCGTCCTGGTTTAGTAGAGTGAAAAAACAAAACAAACACACAAAACGGCTTCTTGAGAATTTCTTCTTTTTTATTGTCATCATAATTATTTGCATTTCTCCTCTCTGCTCCTTTCTCTTCTCATCAGAAGATGGCAGCAGAGGTCGCTCTGTTCTGCTGCTTGCTGCTGTGACTTCATCTACCATCTGTCCAGCAGGACCACAAATGCTCCCCAGTGAATAAACGCAGGGCAAAGTCCTTTCCAAAAACATATCGATTCCATCTGAGGAAAATAAATTCACAAGCTACCACTGCGTTCATCAGTTCCTTCTGGGCAAGGTGATGCAGAAGTTGTGCGAAACTGAACTCCCAATAGTGGGTATCCTCGTGTGTGTCTTCTGTCTGTGACAAATGGCAAGGCTCACAAGAGGGAGGAGGGCTGCCAGGGCTGCCAGCTGCACTCCAAGTATCCCTGCTTAACCCATCAGCCCTGTGTGGAGCCAGGCCAGGTTGACTGTGGAGCCCCGCCCCCACACCAATGCATCCTGCATAGTCTAAGTGGCCTGCAAAGCCTGCATGGGCTCCCCTCCCATCTTTCCAGTTGTTCTTTTCTTCCTTCTGATGTCCTGCCTTGGTTGGTGTCCTGATTCTGGAGATGAGGAACACATTCCTCTCCCCACTCCCCGGTTTATCATTTGTGTCTGTTTGGGACAGAAAGCTATTTTCGGATCTAATGTTTTCCCTGACATGTGAGGGAAGAGATTCATCTTGAGCTTTTGTTTGTTTCTCCGCTGTCCTTCCATTTCCACACGTATTGTTTAAAAAAGGAATTATAATTATGCAAAGTAGCTTAATATTTATAAGTTTGTAAAACGCCCTCTTGACAAGGTGATGAAAATTTAAATTATTATTTTCAAGTTAGTATCAGTCCAGCTCCAGCAGAACACCTGATGGAAATTGCTTTTAAACCTGGGAGTTAGACGAGTTATACCACACATCAGAATGAAGGGAGGTTTTAAGCTTGCCTGGTTCTGGATCCTCGTGATCTCTGTCCTTTGCCAACTTCTACCTGTCAGTTTCCTCTATATTATTGGGAAAAAAGAGTCTCCTGAAAATATCATATTTCCTTCCAGGTCCCATCGAACAGAACTGGGTCACATGACCATTCCTAAGTCCTTAGTCAGTATTATAGGAATAGTTTTACCTCTGTGTACTTAACGGTTCTTACTCTACTTTTGGATTCATTTTCCTTAAGTATGCTGCTGCTACTTTCTGTACAATATTAGGTTTCTTCCAGTAAGCAAAAAAAGGTATGATGGTTGTTGCATAAACAATTGCCATGATTGTCTAACTCCACTCAAAAGTAAAAGGATGTAGCAACTGGCAGAACTTGGATGTGTGCATCTTGCTATTCATTTTGCCTGATAGGAGAGATGGCCAGTGTTATAACACCAGTTATTTCTGTGAGTGATAGTTTGTTTACGGGTCAAGGATTAGGGAAAGGTTGGAACACTGATAACAAGGCAATTCTGGTAAGTGGCATATGGATGGATTTGATATGTGGAATGTGAATTTAGCTGTGCCTACATGTACACCACATCAACAGACAACTACTGAAGAGGTGTTTACAAATGAAGAGACTACATTGTGTGTGTGTGTGTGCATGTGTGTGTGTGCGTGTGTCAGAGGTAGTCATTGAATTCCTTGCATAACCCCAGCACTTAGAACAATATCATGAAAAGGGTAATTCTTCCTCCCTGTAATGATTCCACCATGTGGAATGAATTAGAGAAGGAGTACATTTTACTCACAGGCAGAAAAGTTGACACGTAATGTGTTAAGTCATGAATTTCAGGACAGTATGTATAGGTGAGTTTTCAGTTCACAGGGACTACTTGTAAAGTAGAAGCAGGATATTACTATTGCCTTTACTAAGAAATTAAACAAGAGTAAAAGTGCATCACTGATTATGGTCCAATACTATGGTAGACTATGCTTGGTTATCTGCTGTCCATGCAGTCCCTCCTCCCTCCCCAGATTCATCTGTATCTGATAAGACAATCTTGGAAACTTATTTTTGTTAATTTGAAGTTCCGGTTTGGAGTTTTCCAGTGAAAGAAACTCACACAAACTTTGTTAGGCAGGATACAGGAATGAACTGTTATGCGTTTGTGGCAGCTGCTGTCTAAGTAAGTGGGGATATGTAGGAACTTAGCCATAAGCTCTGGAGAATAAATCTCTTTGCTGCTGTAGATGGAAAAGAAGCTAAGAAATGCCAGAGGAAGTTAAGGACTTTGGATGTTTCCCAACATCACCTGAAGTATAGGGTGCTTTAAGCTGAGTTTGCCTGTTGCATGACTTGTTTTTCTATTGCTGTGATAGAATGTCATGACCAAGGCAACTTGTAGAAGAAAGAGTTTATTTGGGCCTATGGGTCCAGAGGGTCAGAGCCCATCACAACAGGTGGCAGGCAGCAGACATGGCAACACGAACAGTTGAGAGCTCACATTTTGAACGGCTAGCAGAGAGACAAACTCGAATGCCCTGAGTCCTTAAACTCCTGAAGCCCTCCAATAGTGATGTACTTCCTCCAACAAGACCATGACTCCTAAACCTCCACACACAGTGCTACCACCTGGGGACTGGTATTCAAATGTCAGAGCCTGTGGGGACCACGCTCATTCAGACTTCCATACTTGTTGGGGCTTCTGTACCTCTTCCAACTGTCTAGCTCTTAGGGAAGCTCTGCCCTCTATGTGAACACTTTCAGTGTCTGGTTTCTTTTTCTGATGTAATTTTGGCACACTTAAAGGTTCATAAAATTGTAATTAGTGCATCTATGAGCATGGCTATCTTGTATTTTGTGTGTGTGTGTGTGTGTGTGTGTGTGTGTGTACAAGATAGTCCGAAGAGGCACCTCATTGCTGTGAGTTATAACGTGGGTCTATTATCCCCTGAGAAGTGACTAACACAGCTCTGCAGAGAACAGTCTCCCTGATGACATTCTTTCCTCATTTACTACCCAGTGTTTGTCTCAGTGTTTAACTACTCAGTTGTTAAAATTTTATGTACTTGTTTTGTAGTCTCTGCTATTTCCTATAGACTACTCTTTAAGATAAAATTGTGATTTTACTATATTTGTCTAAGTTTTAACTTCTCAAGTGTGTGTTTGCATACCCAGCCTCCTCATTCACTTTCAGTATTTCTTTGAATGATGTGATATCACTTATTAAATCACATTTCCCACTGTGGGCATTCATGTTACCTCTAATATTTCCCATTATATGTAGTATTGTGGTGAATATTCTTATAACTATTTTCATACCTGCCTAAAGATTTAGAGGGAAAAAATCTTACACATTCAATTGTTGGATCAGAAAACTTAAACATATCTCAATGAGAGCACGTTCCAAAACTGTCTGAAGAACATCGTAATTTGATTCAGGAAGATAATTTGAAAATTGCCAATAGCTCTGATATCATAAATCGGCATGATTCCTAACAAAACTAAGGAAGAGACTTTGGAACTTGGCATCTGTCACCTAAATATAACTATATTTTGAAAGAGACTAATTTTAGAGTGGTTTCACTGAAGCAAGGGTGGTTTTCTTTCCTGAAGGTTAGAGGGCAAAAGGACAGCCAGAATAACCTTTGCTCTGCCCTTCATTCATTTACATTTGTTCAGTGGTGTTTTCCCAGGCACTACTTTCTCTATCATTTCCCATTTCTATCAATTCCCATGGATTACAATATATCCTTCTTGGCCTCTCTGGTCCTTATGTTTACTTACATTTAGCTGTTCCTGAGACATTTCCTCTTCAAAGGGCTTTAGACTCCCCAGCTAATGTGGAAATGATCTGAATATCCAGCCTGAAGGAGAAGCCTTTATACGGATCTGGAAATTAGTCACTAGTGGGTAGAGCATAGTCCAAGCAAGCTTAGAAGCCCCGTTCTAGCTCATTAAGCACTCTGAATATTACAATAAAAGATGATTCAGGAATTTCATGAGCAGACTTTTTTTTTCTCTCATTACATACTTGGGAACTTTTGGTAGTGTCCGATTGGTCTTAAATAACCTGACTACAAGACCTAGATTGAAATTAAGGGACCTTTCAATTTAAATGAGTGGAGACTGGTAATTACTGAACACTTACATCGGGCCAGAGAGTTTAGATAGATGATTTAAATTGATCTCCACACAACCCTGTGAGTCAATTGGCCATGTTGCATTTTACTGCAAAGGAGAGAGCAAATCAGACAACGTACAGTAGGTTTGTCTGTTCAGCCAGTCATTTGTCACTGGGGATTTAGTGCCTCCAGAGGGTACACACCTCTTCCCACTGTGCACTATGGGGACCCATCAATAGGAAAAGAAGAAGTAGACCTAGAAATGAAGGAATAAATATAGAGCCAACATAAAGGGTTATAGTTTTTTTTTATCTCCTTTGTTGGTTCAGCTAAACACTACCTTTCTAGAAGAAATAACCTCAATTAAGAAAAAAATCTCTGGCTGGGCAGTGGTGGTACACGCCTTTAATCCCAACACTCGGGAGGCAGAGGCAGGCAGATCTCTGTGAGAGACCAGCCTGGTCTACAAGAGCTAGTTCCAGGACAGGCTCCAAAAACCACAGAGAAACCCTGTCTCGAAAAAACCAAAAAAAAAAAAATCTCTGTAATCAGTTTATGGATGCCAGAAGTTTATGTACGGGTATCTTATTTCTTTAAGGCAGGGTTTCTCAACACACAGCACCAATGACATTTTAGGCCACATGGGTCTTTGGTATGTGCCATAGGAACACCTCCTGTGCACTGTAAGAAGTTTCGTTCATGTCCCCTCTCAGCTTCTACTCCCTAGATGACATAACACCTCTTCTAAAATGTAGAAACTAGAAATGTCTCCATGGTGGAGGAGGTGGCTCATATGGCTGTCCAAGCATGAAAACCTGAGCTCAGAACCCCAATACCCACATAGAAAATAGCCTGATAGGTGTAGACAAGAGGATCCCAGAAGATTGTTTGTTAGTCTAAAGCAGTGGTTCTCAAGCGTTCTAGTGCTATGACATTTTAATACAGTTCTTCATATCATGGTGATGCCCAACCCTAAAATTGTTTCATTGCTGTATCATAACTAATTTTTCTACTGTTAGGAATCATACTGTAATTATCTGATATGTAGGATATCTAATAAATGACCCCCCAAATGGTCGCTACCCACAGACTGAGTATTGCTGGTCTTGATAAACCAGTGAGCTCCGGGTTTAAGGAGAAGGACAGAAAACAAGATGGAGGAGTGACAGAGGAAGCTATCTCAACATTCCACTCATGCACACATGGCCAAGCACATCTGCATACATGTGTGCACACATGCATATACTAACACACACATGTCTCTAGACATTGTCTCTTTAAGAACTACTGATGTAAACCAGGTAAAACAGAGGGAGGAACAATATGGGAGAAACTTCTTTTCCCCAAATCCAAAACCAAGATTCACATCGAGTTCCCACTGTGCACAAGTGTATATTATCTAGATCAACTGGGGAGAAGAGGGCTATTTTCAGTATGATATTCAGAGGAGCAGGCTTACATTGACTTGTTAAACATAAATAAGAATGATGTATGTGCAGTTAGAGAATATGTCAAAGTGTTATTCATATCGAGCCTCTGGGCGGGTGTTATAACTTTTAAGTTTTTCAATTCCGTATCACAATTTCTCAGAGAAGTAAAATTAGGTAAATGATTTCAATTTCTAATTTTTGAGCTATTTAAAATATCCTGACAAGGTGGTGGCTCAGATATAACGTTACTCATAACTATGCAGCGTGAATCCCTGGTCCAAACTCCAGGAATTTTACAACATTTTATGCCAAGTTTCCTAGAGACACAGAGAAATGAGGCCCTTTGTGGCTTTTAAGGAGGTGGTACAGTGAAGTAGACATATCATTGAACTGTGGGTTTAGGGATCTGAATTCTGGCCTGAAGTTGTCCATACTCAGTTAAATGCCCTGGTCCAGGTCATATGGATTCCAATGGGGTCCAATCATATAAGAATAATGAAATCAAATCTAAACCTGATCATGCTTTATTCTGACTAAATGGAGATATATGAGATTAGTTGCATGATTAACCTCCATCCCTGTTTCTTTGATCCATTGCTGTGCTTCTCTGTACCCACTCCCTCCCAGATGGCATCAGCTACGTAGATTGCTTTGGTCAGTGTGACATTAGCAGACCTGATACAGGAGACTTGAACAAATGCTCACATGGTTCTGCTACACTTGCCCTCTGCCGTCCCTGTAACTAGGGTGTGTTGCTGATCCCAAGAGGAGGAGGAAGAGTTGACATGTAGTCTTCCTATCCCAGAAGAGGATGTCCTTGAGCCTCCAGATGCATAAGCATCCCTGCCAAGATCAGCCACCATCCCACAGCTAAAGCGCTGAACCATGTGGACATTAGACGATAGTTCTGTCACTGAGATTTGTGGTCCATTCTTATTTAGAATCTACTCTTTATTTAGGGAAAACTTCAGTGGGCCTCCCAGAACATAGAAGTTGAGTCTATTCCTACACAAAGAAAGGGTCCAGAAGGAGCTGAGAAGGTTGGAACTCTCTGTATCTAAAACAAAATGGGAGGGGGTAATTTTGAGATTTTGAATACAGCTTCAGAGAAGAGAATGTATAGATTGACCTGGAAAGATTCAACCTGTTATGAAGTGATACCATTCTCAGAGTGATTGGATTTCTAAGATATATGGATCAAAAGTGTGCTGTTCTATGGTTTGACACATTTGAAAATGATTCAAACCAGAAATAAAAATCAATTACACACATACTTCTCATATACATATATACACACAACCCACCCAGCTCTATTGTCACACAGGTTTATAAAGAGTCATCTTAAGTCCTGGCTTTCTTATAGCTAGCCTGATTACATGTGTCCTCCGCTACCTCCCTTTCCAACCCCTGCCAGGTTCCGGTCATTTTGGTTGCCCCTCCTGTGATACTCAGCCTTGTATATGCCTGGTCCCTAGCTTGGTCAGACACTCTGTAGACAGCCAGGTTGGCCTTTGGTGTATCAATAACTATGTGAACAGTTTAGAGGCTCTTTGGCAATCACAGAAAAGAATATGTATCTTCAATGATGTAAGGAGGAGACAGCATAACTATAGGGGGAAAGGAATTTACCCAGGGAGCCGGCAGAATCCATGGAGAGCCGGTAGAATCCATACCTATTCATGTAGGAGCTTGTTCCTTTTATCTAAATAGTCTAGAGACAGGTAAGCCCAGTGTGCTGGGAGAACTGAGCACATCCAAGGAAAGACATGGGAACCTCACAAAGATTTACATTTAAAATGCAAACACCTAGGTTGTAAACCAGGCTATTGTGAATGTCCTTTCAACCACATGCTTCTTGCAAGTCATCTTTATAAGTTGGGGTAAGGCAGAGAGGTAAACATAGGTGAGAGGGAGTGTATTTTTCTAGGGATTGAGAGAAGGTATGAAGAGCAGTGAGACCACTGTTTATTCCGGGAGATAGCAGGAACCTCTGGGCAGGTGTGTGAGCCCCCAAGTAGATCTTCCTCGCTACAGGACTCTTGATAACAGATAGACCAGTTCCTTTATTTGTCTGGTGCTCAGTGATTCTCTTTGCAAATTAAAGAAAATTCAATGCATGCTAAATGGTGGGAATGCATTTGTAGCTTAAATATGTGATATTTAACTATGATGGATTACCCAGGCTAACGAAAGGTTGACAAGCCTCAGCCGTGCATCGCACTCTGAAATGAAATAGAAATCAATGAAGCAGCTAAATGCCCCCTTAAATGCCAGTCCCCCTTTTCACTATAAACCCCCTTCTAATTCTTTCACGAAAATACATGGAAGGCTCCTTTATTACATATTCATTTTCTGAATCCACTTTGCTCATTAGGGTGAAATAAGGGGTAGGTGAGGGTTTATTAGGGAGTAAGCATATCTGATAAGCATTAAATTACTTCTGATGGCTTTATGTATTTAACAGAGTTAGCAAATTAGCTTAGGCTTTGATCTAATGGAGCTGATGCTGATGAGGGCTGTGGATTTAACCCTGCATTAAAGAGAACACTGACCCCAGGAGCAAGGTGAGGGATTCGAGCGCGGATGCTCGCTTCCCACTCTTGTCCTTGGAAACATTCCTCTTGTTCTGACTGTTTCTAATTGTCTACAGACAGGTGACATTACATCCACTGTCCCCACTCCTGTCCCTCTGAATGGGAGCCTTTGTGTTTCACATGCTTGCTGAACAGTGTGCCCGGTCATCCTGTGTTTCACAATCCATAAGTCAGAGTTCTCTTGTTTACTTTGACACTGCTCCTTACTGTTATCAGAAGTGGAGAGTAAACAACCTCGAGTTGTATGTTGTACATGAAAAACTGTAAGAAAGGCATCTTACTTCCCTGGATCAAAGTCAAGACAAGAGTAGAAACTGCTGATAGGTGGCTATATAATGTCATATGCACATAATTCAGGTACAGAGACCAGAAAATGCCAGATGAAGGTGGGGATGAGCAGAGACAGCTTCAGAGATTAAGCAATATTGGGTTTGATACAGAATAATGAATAAAGGAGTGAGTGATCAGTGTTAGGGATGGCAGGATGCAGCAGGGGCCAGTGCTAAGTACCGCTGTAGTTTTCCTTGGTTCTTAACTCTGTAAAGATAGTTGAAACCTTTCTACTTCCGGTTATGTCTGTGGTTTACATGACCTGCATACAGGGAACATGGGAGAGGCAATCTCCTTTTTCCCCATCTTCAAGCCAATGCAAGTCACATGGCAGACATGAGAAATTATGGACAAGATCTTAACCATTTCCCAGAAGCTCATGCATGAAAGATTTAGTCTCTGATATAGTAGTGAGCAGAAGTGCGGCTCTTGGAAGGTGATTGTATTGCAAAGGTTATAACATCATCAGTAGATTAATCCATTTGGAGACTGGTAACTTAAAGGTTATAGGGAAGTGGTCAAAGGTCAGGGGTCATGACCTTGTTGGAAGAAGCAGGCATTAATATGCCTGTAGAGAGTTTATCTTGTCCCTTCCCTTTTGTCTGTTTCTTTTTCTCTTGCTTCCTGGCTTCTGTGAAGTGAGCTGCTTTGCTTCCCTGCCATGTTATTTTGTCTCAGCATAGGCCCAGAAACAGCAAATGCCAGGAATCTCGAATCAAAACCTCGTTCTTCTTTCAAGCTGTTTTAAAAAGTCTGTTACCATACCAATGAAAAGCTGACGAATACACACCATGTATCAAGGTTTGTGTAGGAAATGGATACTTCTCAGGAGACTTTCTAATAAAAAGAATGTTTCCAGTGGGAAAAGCAAGGCTGAGGACCACCAATAGACAGGGCGCTGTGCTCCAGCTTCAGCAATGGCAGTGAGCTCTCATCACTCCCCCTGAGGAGGCCTTCAGAGCCCATCAAGAGGAGAAAGCGTAAGGAAGCAGATTGCTACCAGACACAAGTTCAAAGCACAGTGTCAGAACCTCATCTAAACATGAAAGGTACCACAGTGTCTCTTTATGTCCCATTTCTTTTATCTCCTCCTTTTTAATCACCTTTGTGCGTCTTATTTGGCCAAACCTAACCAGAAGTTAGCAAGCAAAGGAGACAGGTCATGAAGATGTATAAAGATGTCAATTTTCTAGAGTAAAGTGCAGGCTGATGGGACAAAGAAAAAATTCTCTGGCAAGGTTGGGAAAGAGATGCAGTAAAAGACATGAAAACTCAAAGGATGCTTCTACCCTAAGTAAATTTTTATAGGCAAATCTTCAAATCTGCCACAGTTTTCATATCCTGGAAGGGAGTTCCTATTTTAATGTGTAAGAGGAAAAA
>NC_022009.1:33973748-33981893 GCF_000317375.1 Microtus ochrogaster | reverse complement strand
GAGAGAGAGAGTTCTAACTCTCAAGAGCAGTTTTATTGGGTTAAATTGATTGGTTAATTTTTGGAAGTATGTGGAATAAAAGAGACAGAGAAAGAAAACAACCCATTTTTTCAAACTTACTTAGAAACTGTGGTTAGTTGCTCAGGCATGTCTATGCTCAATTCTTCCTTAGACTATCTCAATTGTATTTAGTGAGGCAGTGGGCCCAAATTTAGGATGACATTTTCCAATCTCTTTTGTTTCAAGGATATAAGCTTTAAGGGGAATATGTTGCCTTTGGAACTTCTAAGAGGTTCAGTCACTAAGCAAAGGATGCCTTCATTTTATTTAGTTTGACACTTCTATAAATAAATATTTCTGATTACCTCTATTCCCTCTGATGTCTTTGTCCTGTCAACCCTGCTCCCCAACACAGTCTACTTTCCAGATTCCTTCCTTTCGGTTTAGTTTCATGATCCAAAGAGTTTAACCAGGGTCATGTATGTGACTGTCGAGTTGGAACTAACCAATGGAGCGTGGTGGAATCATCAGTGGGTTCACAGCGGAAAACATCAATTCCCCCTTTCCCTGAACCTACCATGAGCAATAGTTCAGTGGTAAGGCCTCCAAACCCATCCTCCATCCATGCCTGTGTTGACAAAATGTCTTTCAATCTTGGTTTTCTCTTTTGTTCCCAGCTGCAATCATGGGGCTTTGTTTACCTTTTGTCTTTGCTTGTGGAAGCCATGTCCTATATAGGGAGGTACCCATTTAACCCTAAGGAGTCTCTGTGCATATCAGCCAAGCATGAAACTAGTGGATACATGTGTTTGCATGAGCTGGATCCTCCTACAACCCTTCATCAGAAACTAAGACTTAGCTGGAAAGTAGTGTTTCTCTGATAGCCCTTGCATACAGTAAGTCTTAGTTCTTTTCATAGATTATATACTCTAACAGTAATTTATTCTGCATAATATCACTTACTGATAGTGTGACCAACTACAACTTGGGAAATGAGCATATTCACAATATTTATAATATATATGTATATATATATATATATATATATATATATATATATATATATGGTGTTAAGACCATTCCAAGGTCAAATGAAATCCTAAGGTCACTCATAAACAAATTTCTCAAATAGGTCATATGATCACTATATCTTTGAAGCCTTCTAGTGATTCATTTATCCAGGAATGCATAAATTATTAGCCTGGTTTCTGATTTTAGCTCTATGTTTGGTTACTGTAAAGTTCCTTCTGGAGTGAGACTACTGTCAGTCATTTTATATTTATCTCCAGTTAATTTTGTGCTTCATTGGACAATTTGAAGAGCTTCTTTTAGAGCTATGTGGCCTTCAGTGTCCAGAATGTTTGCTAGTTATTTCTCATGCCTGTTAGGAGCACATATTTTGTTTGGGGCTTTGTGTTCACGTGAAGTTTAACTGTTATTTGGTATCTTAAGTTTGAGAAAACAATAGTGTCTGTTAAGGATTTTTTTTTTAGATAAGTCAGTGGGTTTATTTAATACGGGTTCCCCTCCCCTGCCTTTCCCATCCTCTTCAGGAAATATACCTGAGTGCTTCCAGCCACTAGCGTTGATACCAACTGTATCTCAGGTTAAAACCCTCACTGTTGGTGACTTCCATAACTACCTGCTGGGAATTTTGAGAAATAGATTATTTGGTTCAACATGGGGGTTTAGCTGTCTTAAGACAGTTTATAGGAAAGTTGTCACTTTGTACAGAGGTAAAGTTCTAGAAATTCTTCAAGAGGTGGGAGAGGAAAGGTCCTCTTTATCTGGGAGGAGCTACAATTAAATTCCTAACTACCCATCTTTTCCTAACACACTGTAACGTTCCAGTAAAGAGATGGTTAAATCACACATTCTGATAGGATCCAGAGTAAATCTATCCAGTGAAAAACCTCCAAGATCTCTTGATTAATTCAAAAGATATGAGGCTTGCTTTTACAACTTAATACTATATTTTCTGTTAATTTTGAAGTCTGCACATAGGATAAACAACGGTATCAAACAGTTATTATTGTCAGACTCAACTGATTTGCAAATCATAATCCAATTTAGGCTACAATCTGATACATTTTAAGCACTCAGTGACTACTAAATGTTGTTATTGTTTGAATAAATATGTTTCAGTATGCCTAGTTTTTCAACTTTTTTGCTAGATCATAGAGCTATTCTGGTAACAAGTGAGGTAAGATATTTCATTAGACAGTTTGGATATGTTTGTATGTCATTTATTTCAGCATTAGAAACTCAATAAAAATGTCTTGTATAGTAAAGTCATGTTTTGGGTATCCACTCCCCATGAATGAAAAAATGAAATATGGCCACATGTTTATGAAGTTGCATGTATATTTGTTCATTAAATGAACCAGCAATTTCACTTTATTTGGAGAATAGACTATTGATTTCCACCATAATTTAGGAGATTTATCTATCATTCTGAATGAATGAAAACTTACATGAGATTGGATTTCAGTGTATGAGACAGACAAAAAAAAACGTATTTAAATGAAGGCATCTTCTGGCCATGAAGCCAAATTCAAGCAGTGTCATCAATATATCAGGTTTCTGCTTTCAGTTTTCAATAATCTCTGTCACAACTTTAAAGATAATCTCACTTTTATCGAAGCAGAATTTGACCTGGTCCCCGCCCCCATTTTTTTTAAACACATTCACTATGCATCCACCCTGCCACTATCCTGGAATTGATATATCTGCCTTATGGATTTGTTAGTGTTGGACGATCAATATGACTCTAAGAAATTTTGTATTTGTTTAGCTGTTGAATGTGACTTTCTTTTTTTTTTTCACACTGTGATAAAATTTATTACAAATTGAAGAAGAGAAAAAAGAGGTGGTGCACACCTGTAATCCCAGTACTCAAGAAGCTAAGGCAGGAGGATTGCAAAAACAAACATACAAAAAAAAACCCCAAAACAAAAACAAACAAACCAAAAAGGAACCATGGCACAGGGCACTGAATCATTGAATCCTGTAAGCTCAGTGGTGGGTGTGGTCACTAAGGCCAGCTGGCCTGGGTCTGAAAAAGCATGGGATAAAACTGGACTTGCTGAACATAGCGGACAATGAGGACTACTGAGAACTCAAGAACAATGGCAATGGGTTTTTGATCCTACTGCATGTACTGGCTTTGGGGGAGCCTAGGCAGTTTGGATGGTCACCTTACTAGACCTGGTTGGAGGTGGGGGTTCCTTCGACTTCCCAAAGGTCAGGGAACCCTGATTGCTCTTCGAGCTGATGAGGGAGGGGGACTTGATCGGGGGAGGAGGCAGAAATCTTTAATGAATGTGAGTTTCTCTGTACAAAGTTCAGCTCATTTCCAATCCACTTGCACAGAAAGGGAAGTACAGTAAACTCTGAATTCTGAATTCAATGCTCCCATGTTCTGACCTTTCCTTAGCCCAGTCTTGCAGCAGGAGAGTTAAGTTAAAAACTTTGTTAAAATATATACAGTTTCAGAATCAACCTGTCTTCTAAAAAGTCCTGATGGTTCTTTGGAACTTTTCCTCCATTCATTTTTTCATAAATAAATTCTGAGTGTGTGTTTATGTAGCTAATGAATCTAATTTCCCAGCTTCCTTCAAAACTTAGGTGTGCCCATGAGGCTCTTCTGGCTTACTGGCTTACACTGATGTCAATTTCATATCATATTCTATAAGAATTCTTATGCTTATTCATTGGCCTCTGTCCTCTTCCCAGCACTTGCTGGCAAGCATGTGGAAGTGAAAGGACAACTTTCATGATGTGGGAGTGTCATATATCAATCTGTTGATTTCATTGGTTAAGCAATAAAAAAACTGCTTGGCCCTCATAGGTTAAAACATAGGTGGGAGGAGTAAACAGAACAGAAGGCTGGGAGAAAGAAGCTGAGTCAGGAGTCGCCATGATTCTCCCACTCCAGGCAGACGCAGGTTAAGATCATTCCTGGTAAGCCAGCTCGTGGGCTACAGCAGATTATTAGAAATGGGCTAGTCCAGGTGTGAGAGCTAGCCTAGAAGAGGCTAGATAGAAATGGGCTAAGCAGTGTTTAAAAGAATACAGTTTCAGTGTAATTATTTCGGGGCATAAGCTAGAGCTAGCCATGTGGGCGGCTGGGTGCCGGGAACGCAGCCCAGCCGCTCCTAATTCAACAGAGCATGGGACTCTTAATATCAGGGTCGTGGGTTCGTGCCCCACGTTGGGCGCCACTCTGTTGAAATAAGAGCAGTGGGGCTGCATCCCCGGCATCCGGCCACCCACATGGCTTGCTTTACCCGAAATAATTACACAGAAATGGTATTCTTTTAAACACTGCCTGACCCATTAGTTCCAGTTTCTTATTGGCTAGCTCTTACATATTAATCTAACCCATTGCTATTATTTGTGTAGCCCACAAGCTGGCTTACCAGGAATGATCTTAACCTGCGTCTGCCTGGAGTGGAAGAATCATGGCGACTCTCTGACTCAGCTTCTTTCTCCCAGCATTCTGTTCTGTTTACTCCACCCACCTAAGGGTTGGCCAATCAAGGGGTCTAGGCAGTTTCTTTATTAATAAGAAATCACTCCTATATCACTTTCAGGAGTTGGTTCTCTCCTTAAAATAATGTGGCTCTGGGGATTGAACTTAGGTCATCAGGCTTGACAAAATGTGCCTTTGCCTACTGAGCTATTCTCTCGGCTTCCTTCACTTCCAGAAGTGCCTTTGTCCAGACAATGGGAGCCATACCAGGAGCAACGTCAGATCCCAAGGAATGAGGGATGTGTTTCACCTGGCCTCAAGGAAGTCACCACATAGAAGCAAGAGGTTGTCAGAAAGAGCACAGAGGCCAATAAATTAGCATATGGGTTTTCAGCCACCAAAACAGGATCAGATGAGGCTATGGACATGGTTCTGTAGGGTTAAAGGGATTTGGAAGCAAATACATGTTTGTTTTTGGAGAAAATAGCATATCCAAGGAAACTGCAAAACTGGCCAATGAACGACATCTTCAGTTATCCCCATAAAGAATCTGGAACTCCCATACTGCACAGCAGACAAGTCTGCACAGGAAACCTGTGCAGCCCTGAGAGAGGAGCACAGTTTGGGATCTGTTTCATATGGATTTGTGAATGACGACAGACAAAATGTTTCTCCAAATCAGCACCAGGCGGAGAAGATCCTCTAACTTGTTTTGCTTCCAGCAGGGAGAGTGTCACTATGGGGACAAAGACTGCCTTGTGCTTTGGCTCTATGGGAGTTCTCGTTGCAATCTGAGGACTCTATGAAGCTGTATTGCCCTGAAAGTGAAGGCTTGTAGGGAGCTCAGGCATTGAGCATGCAGATCAGTCCTCATTGAGCAAACTGCAGCAAATGTCATAGCATTTGAGCTGCAAGCAGAAACTGGTCACAATTTGGACTGTATCACTTAGAAATAATGATTATTTCTTGACTGTAAAGAGTTTGCACCAATGTTTGCTTAGCAAAAGAGAGAGAGAGAGAGAGAAAGAGAGAGAGAGAGAGAGAGAGAGAGAGAGAGAGAGAAAGCGAGCTAATTTTCACTGACATCTATTATATTTCAAATTTAGTGATAGAAATTCCTAATATTTACTCAAGCTCATGGCTTTTTAGCTGAAGACGACATCTACAAGCCTCCCATGTGGCCAGTTTGATTACTTGACTAATTTCTGCATGTGAGTTGGAGATATGAGAGCTTGGGAAAAATAGACATACTATTCCCTCCAACTTGACCACCTCTCCATCCCTTCTGTGTGGCCTGCAATCATGATTGAATGGTCTGAGGCAGCCACCATGGACCATGAACTATAATCAGCACAGTATATTACCGAGGAGCTGTGGGTTCCAGATGTCCAAGTCCCTGCCATCAGAGAGTCCCTTATAGCCCTGGGCTACTGTGTGTGGAGTCTTGTGAATCAGAAGAAAAGCCTTCCTGTTAAAGCCACACTTCTCATGGCTTCTGGTCCGGGAGCTGACATCTACCCTAACCAGTGCAACAGGACATAATTTCTTGTGAAATGTAAACCTGAGTTGCTGTCACCTTCTCCTTCAGATTGGAACTGTGGCGGCATTAATCGTGGGCTCAGAGATCCTCCTGTCTACCGCCAATTGTTCCAAAGTCAGGTCTGTAGCAGCTGTGCCGTGACTCATCCCTTAACCCTGCTGAGGTGGCAGGATGTCTCAGGGCTTATGGTCTGGCCTCACTGGGGCCAGGTTGATAGGAGTATGTGATATGGCTATGTTAAGCATCCTGCCCATAAACAGCCACCGTCTGTCTTAACTGCAGAAGTACCAGGAGCTGGCAGGGTTGGGATGATCTAATTGAAAAGAAGGCTGTGACCTCTACCTCCCACTCATGAGTCCCTACAGCTGTCACCGTGTCCCCGCCAGCTGAAGTGGCCTGCCCCCTGCTCACAGGCTCTGCCTCAGAACCAGCCTATCGCCAGGTCTCTGGCACAGCTTGTACACAAGGGGCCAGCTGCTGTAATGGTCCTTTCTCTGTCCAACTCCTTAGGAAGAGACAAAATGCCTTTGCTTTTAGAGCCACGGTTATTATATTAAAATCTTCAGTTTCATCTGTAGATACAGAGCAAGACATATTTTTCAAAGGAAAGTCCTGGACAGAGCATAGGATTTTGTAGGAGATTGACATTTTCGTGATTTTACAAAGTCTTGAGGCAGACATTAAGCTAGAAATTCTTGAGCTTGGCATAGGTTTATCAGCTTTTCAAATCAATTAGCCCGGACGGCCCTTGTGCCATAGCAGGCCAGTTACTTTTGTTCTCTAATAGAGTCTAATTGTATAACCTGTGAAATGGGTATTTTTTAAAATTTTTTTAATGAACACTAATCACTTAACTCCTATGCAGTGACTGGTTGAGAAAGAGCCCTAGAGAAGTGTTGGATACTGTTGCGTTTTTATCTTTGTAGCTCTTTGGCTCACCAGACATACAGCTTACTAATCATAAAAGTCCTCTGGTATCTTCTGGCACCTAACCTTCCAGGGAACCAGAGAGTCCTGCTGCAGGCAGTGGTACTGATGGTTAAGTGAGAATCGTTGGAATGGCTGCAAATGCATCCACGTTGCAGATGATAACCTTGAGAAAGTAGGACCGATGAGGATCCCATAGCCCCATAATGAGTATAGATTCCAATTCTGGGCTAGGTTTTACTCTGTTATGGCTAGCATCTGATGTGTCTGTACAGTCTCATGCTTTCAACACTTGTCCCCCACCTGCTGGGGCTATTTCAGGAGGCTGAGGAGCCTTTGGGGGTGAGGGCCCAGCTGGAGGAAGTAGATTACTAATGGAAGGCATTGAATGTTCCAGTGTGGACAGGAAGTCAGGTCCACCCTACTTCCTGGTCTGCTAAGATGTGAGGAGCCTCCAGTACACACTCCAGTAACTATAAATCAGGCTGCTCCCCCTGTTCCTTGCCACAGTGACACAGAGACCCTTTGCAACCAGGAGACAAAATAAAGCTGTCCTCCCTCAAGTTGATCTGTTAGGCATTCTGTACCAGTGAAAAGTCAAGTAACTAACAGACTACCTGTTTTATGGGGACTTATATTCTGGAGGGTAGATCATTGGTTAAAGAAGTAAATGGTTCTTTGGGGGCTGCCAATGTTCCCCTAACGTACATAACTCACTCGTTGGTATCGTAAGTCCCACATTGATTTCCAGTGACCTTTCACTTCTGGCCCATGAAAATATATTTGAATTGACTAAGTAGGTTAATCACTTGGTGACTGCTTATAAAGGTGACCAATGTTCACCAATGTTCTCTTTTGCTGTCATTTCCCAGCAGGCATGTCTTTTTTTCTTTACAGAATGGCATTGATAGAAGACCTTAGATATGAAAGCATAGTAGAGGTCCTTGGTCAAGCCATACCAACACCCCAAGGCCAATTTTGAGTAGCTGAGGACTTTCAAGGCAATGTGTGAACTTTTATCCTGGCTTTTTATAAGCACCCAGTAAAGAGGCCATATGCACTTTAAAAAGTACAGAGTCAATGACCGCTCCCTACTGTTAAGAATCAAGAACACCCCCAGTTAGTTCCTTGGGCAGCTGAGGATAGGGAACCTGAAATGACCCTATCCTATAGCAATACTGACGAATATCTTGCATATCACCAT
>NC_022009.1:33941366-33973188 GCF_000317375.1 Microtus ochrogaster | reverse complement strand
TTGTATCAATAAAAAAAAAGTACAGAGAAGTTGGGGAGATGGCTCAGCCAGTAAAGTCAACCCCTTGCAATCCCAGAAACCTGATGTTAATCCTCAGAATCCACATCCAGGAGTCATAAGACAGCTCAATAGTTAAGAGGCTTGATGCTCATGCAGAGGATCAGAGTTCGAGTCTCAGAATGCATGTCAGACGACACACAATTTCCTACCGCTCCAGCTCCAGAGGATCCAATGCCCTCTGCTAATCTCAAAGTCATCTGCACTTATGAAGTGGGTACACCGACACACACACACACACACACACACACACACACACACACACACACACACACACACGTAAGACTTGACACAAACTGAAAAAGTCCTTAACTTTGTTGGTAGAAAAGTTCTGTTTGAGACTCTGGCTAGAAACAGAGGCAAGGCACAAAATCCAGCCGCTGTGGAGACAGGCATTTAAGAGCGAATTCAGAAGAGATCAGAGTAGCATTCAAGTAAAAAGTCCCCAGGAAGCACTAGGGATTATAAAAGCTATTAAATGGATGCAAGGTTAGGGAAAAAATACTCTTTTGAAATAAATGGAGAATCATTCAGACAGTGAAGAAACTAATCAGAATAAGATGTGACATAATAGTGGATAGAACTGGGAAGCGCACACTAAAGGAAGCGCAGTCAAATGTCCAGGGCTTGCCTGCCCTCCGTCTCACCCATGGGTGAGCAGATAGAGAAAGGGATGCTGGGGTGATGAGAATCCAGGCTTGCAAAATAGGCTCCTGTGCACTGATCCAGCCCATGACCACACATCTGTGCCCACGGCTTCTTTTCTTCCCATCAGTTGTAAACTTGCAAGTCCTCAAGGTCAAGCGCATTTGTGTGAGAGAATGAAGGTTTGTTAGGCTCACCCTCCAACTAATACAGGGCTTGCATTGCATTGTATACCAGTCTCCATGTTATTAAAATTATACATCAGTTCCCTCTAAGATCACAAATAGTGTCTCTTTAAGGAATAGGAAAAAAGAGAAGGAAGTAGATTCTAGTGCCAGCAGACCCAGACTCAAGGCAAGCATGGCTGTTATGGAGCAGTTGCATGACTTCGGAAAAGCCAGACAATGGCTCTGAGCTACCTATTCCATAGTGAATGTACAGCCTGTGTCATCCATGAGGATTCAAAATTATAAACTCTAAACACAATCTGTGTTCATTATAAGCCCTCTGCAAATAACAATTATCCTCATTTTAATAGTTTAGATAACACAAGGCAAAATGAGTGGAATTGCTTCCAGCCTGTCTGTATTTTGTTCTTAGCTCTAAATATTTATTGTTTAATACCTTAAAAAAAGGAAAATTTCATAATCATGCTGTGAGTTCAACAGATTGCAAAATTTATGATTTCTGTACTTTCCCTCAGTTTTCTTATTATTTTTTAAGCAAATAAGCTTTCTTAGGAATAAGTAGGAAACAGACATACAATCAGGCAGACAGCTGGAGGTTCAAGAGTCCAAATTCAGCCTAGATTACATAGCAAATTTCAGGTTAGTATGAGCTATTTTAGACCCTGTATCAAAACAGACAGAAAGAATTAGGCTTAAACAGTTTTTGAAATAATTTTAGGTAAAATGCTAGATCCAGATCAAAGTCGATGCTTTGTTTACTTATTGTGTCACCACCAATTCTACAATAATTTATTCTGCCTTGATTTCCACATTTTATCCCTTCTATTATCACCCAAAGATGACACAAATGAGAGCCTTTCAGTCTCTGATACATTTTGAAGTTCTCAGAGTCAAGGCATCATTTGGTACTAGGATTTCTTTTGTTAAAAAGTCATGTCTTCCCAGTTGTATACGGGTTTTTCAAGCAACCCCAAGCCTTGTTAGATTCAGTCTCTTTCCTCACTGGTATTTCTGGCACTTTCTTCTATGTCCTAAGGGTGGAGGTGTGTACTTACATGCACAGGTCATTTATTCCAAACAAGGATGCTGTGATCTCTGAGTCTGAAGAGGTGCTGGCTCTTTCTTGTAGTTACACAGCTAGTAAGTGACATGGGAGGGAGGTGTAGCCCTGGGAACTTTTTCTGTTCTCTAACAGTCTTAACTGCTCTTTAACAAAGGATCATGGACACACCAACAGTCAGATTCCCAACCACAATGCTTTTAAGAACCCTAGTTTAACCAAATGATTTTCCTCTCTTATTAAATGGGTGTGAAAGAGCCTTTTAAAGCAATACTCTTTGTCTTCACAAATAATAGACCACAGGCAATCACAATCAAAGTGCTCCCTTATGGACAGATGAAACTCATAAGCTCCCAATTCTATTTGAACTGTAGAGGAGCGTCTGGTTCTGCCCTCGACTGCACTCATTGCTGTGCACACACACTCTCTGCAGAATAATAGCTCTATCCCAGCAAGATTCCCCGTGACAGCTAGCCAATCACTTCAGGAAAACCGTGCCCCACCTGCTCAGCAGTCCACATATCTCAGTCTCCTCAATGGGATACTGAAGACTGGGAAAAAAAGCCTCTGGCCTTAAGTGTTTGCACAGGGCGCCCGAGTGCAGTGAGGCAGGGAGATAAGGGGAATTTCAGACTTTCTTTTGCTTGTGTGAATAGCACATGATTGATTTCAGAAAAGGCAATGTATTTCCCTGCAGACATATTTTTATCATTTTCTTGAATTCCTGAATGCCTTACTCACGGTGTGTATAGAACAGCCAGGTCTCCTTTAGAGGGGGATGGAAGGGAAAACGGATAACACTTTAAGCTTGAAAAAAAAAATGTATATAAAGGTACTGCCGGATAAAATGCTCGGTGACCTATAAGCTTTGGAACAGGTCAGAGGGATTATGCGAAGGCTGACATTTAGAAATGATGAGATCCGTTGGCTGCTGTGTTTGCATGTAGGACGCCAAAATACCTTCCAGAACTTCCCTTCTGGGGGAGCCTCCACCGACACCCCTATTGAATAGCAGGCATTTTAACCCTGAGGGTGAGAGCCAGACTTAGGGGGTCACTTTGTGCTGACTTTTACAGGGTGAGATGACTTTATTTAAAGAGACATATTCGATTTAGTTAAATTCTCAAATTTATGTACTCTTTAAAAGAAGGCTTAGGTGAGGATAATAAAAATGGAAATGATTTCAGAGAGAAGGATGATGGGGAGGGAAGGCGGTGGCGAGGGTCTGGTTTGGAGATGTGGGGAGAGACATAGGGATTTGAAATCAATGGGTTTGGACACATTTTTTTTCTCATATTCATTGGTGTTTAACATATAAGCAAGTCTCAAAATATTTGGATAGAATGGATTATTTCTAGCTATTTAGCAACTGGGAACTTGCAGGTCTTCTTTGTTACCTGGTTAGGTAGTACACTGGCTGAGAGGCATACACCTCGATTTCACCCTGTGAGCAGGGAAGTGAGGTAAGGTAGTTTTCCTCTAAGGGTCTGTCTTGGTAATCTGTGCACGAGGAAGCCAATCTGCAGTGGAACAGTTAATTTGCTCATCAGGGCTGTCTTGCGAAGGTGTTATTGCACTTATGTGTGAACACCAGGCAGTCTGATATTTGGGGAATGTGCTTCACAGCAAATGCTCCAGGGAGACAGACCTGTCTCTGGAATGGCTACAGGCTGCCTCATTTTCCCAGCTGGCTCCTTCCCCAGCAGCCGTCTGCTTCTTCTGCCTTGCCGGCGGGGAGATGTTTGGGATTGATCTAGGGCTTACCCTGATACTCTCAGACTTCAGCAGGAAGGGGTCTCTGGAGTGGCTTCAGGGGTAGACAGCATCAACACAGAGGCTGCCACTAAGCAGGTCGATGGAATAATGGATGTCTGCTGTTGATCAAGGTGAACAACATATTATTTATCCAAGTAAATGTTTATGAATAGAGGGGGTAATTAAAAAATCTCGGAGGGTAAAATGTATGCAGCCAACTTGCTGCTTAAGCTGATGCAGAATGTAATTCCAAAGAAACTACTTTCTAATCATTGATTTGACCTGAATTGATGCCCACGTTTCCCAGTTCTTTCTTTCTAAATACAGCTTCACTCTTTTTCTCTGTACTTATTTATTTATTTTTGCTTTCTCTCTCCGATTGCTATGCTTTCTCCAGCTCTGGGCAGCCTATTTTCCTGTTTCTGTGCACCTCTTATAGTGAGCCATTTCTTTGATCTCTCTGGGGTTCTGTTCACTGCTTACTTTTCCTTATTTCAATCCACGCCCATCTCCCACACTGTAATGAACCCTAACTATATGCATGTTGGCTGTGAATTTTACTTTTCAATTATAGTCTCTGAGATGGGTCCTGGCTTTCTCTGATGAAGGAAGTTACATAACTATAGTTTTATGCTGTGTGCTGTCCTGTGGTCATCACGATATCAGTATATAGCCCAAAGCACCAATTTCCCAGAGCCATCTTCCTTGACTTACATGCTTATTCGCGTGGATATGTACCACATAACAACGTTTGTCTAAGATGAACACACAGGGATATGTCTGGCATCCCATAGGATTACTGACATGACAAATTCCCATCCCTTAGCCCTTGTAACATACCTTTGCAATGTCTTACAGACGCATGACAACACTAGTGCACACACACACGTTGTCCCCGTGAAAGCATAGTGCTTGCAACAAAGTTCTTAACACTGTGCCATCATTAGTATTAACTGTCAACTTGACAGAACCTCAAACCATCTGAGGGCAAGAGGTCCGAGCGTGCCTATGAGATATTAGTGTGTGGCGTCAGTTGAGGCAGAAACACATGCCTACTGTGGGGGTCGCCTCTCCCTAGGTGTGATCCTTGAGTGTGTAAGTGCAGAAAGGGTGCTGAAATGCCTGCTTTCATTACTTTCTATGTTCCTGGATTGGATGCAGTGAGACTAGCTACTTCAAGTTCTTGCCGCCTGACTTTCCCATTGTGATGGACTTTATTCTTGAATCAATATAAAACTGTTGTCACTTAAGTTTTTTGTTTGCCAGAAGCCTTTATGGCGGCGACAGAAAAGTAACCAAGAATTAGTTGCAGCACAGGAAATTTATATTGCTGCTGTGTGTATTTACTATACATTAAAAAAAAAAACTATTAGTTTGGTTATTTATTTAGTTCTTTCGAGACAAATCTCACTCTAGTCCAGGCTGATCTGGAACTTAGTCTGTAGCCCACCCAGGCTGCCTTTAAACCCATAGCATTCTTTCTGTGTCAACGTGGTATTATATGATGAGCCCGTACTGGGATTATAACATGAACCTCTGTGTACAGCTATATTAAGCTTTTGGTGGCTTTGTTGTTAATGATCTCTTTTTGGTACAAGTTATACTAGCTCTGGTTAGCCTAAAACTCAGTTAAGTAGCCAAAGATGATTCTGAATTTCTGATCTTACTTCCACTTTAGGAGTACTAAGGCCGGGCCTTGTATCATCATCAATCATGGCTCATAAGTGCTGGGGACCGAATCAAAGGATTCCTGAATGCTAGGTGAGCATGTACCAACTTACCTGCATTCCTAGTTTACCATTACTTTGGGGAGTATTCCCTGTACTTACAGACAATAAAGGATAAACCGAAAACAGGGTGAACGCTGTTGTGTCTGCAGCTGCTGTCTCACGTTTACTTTTCCTTCATTGCATCCTTTTCCTTTTGTGCTTTATCCAGTTTTATATTGTTTAGTTTATTATGGCATGAGGTACAGTAGAGTATACTAGAGATGCTCACACGTACACATCCATTATATAGCTGGGGCATGCCTTGGCCACACACACACTGATGCTTGAACAATGAAAGAACTGCCCCAAAACATGCATTTCTCAGAGTATATCCTGAGATCAAGTGACACATTGTACTGTGATTTCTTTTGCTGACGTCTTCCCCTCCAAGATATTTGCAGTGCTGTGTGCTTAGGTTCTTTTGAAGGAAGCAAGAATGGGGGTGCGTAATTATCTGGTGTTAGTTCCCATAACGCTTGCCAGAGAGAAACAAGCCAAGTGTGAGCACTGTTGCATTTGTTTTCAACCCTATCATTGTACGCTTTGTAGCACATGTGCCTGCTCTAGATTAATCTAAACATTGAATGAACAGCCGTTGGACCAATACTTAGAAGAGCGTTTAATAACTCTGAATCTGGTCTATAGGTCATTACAGTAGGAGTGAGTGAGTGAGTGAGTGTGGTGTGTGTGTGTCTGCATGTGTTCATGTGGATGTATGCTCACATCAAGTATCTTCTACTGTTGTTTTCCACCTTAGTTTTAAAGATAGATTTGCTCATTGAATCTTGAGCTCATTGTTTAGGTTAGACTTTCTGTCCAGGGTCCCCCTTGTCCTCATCCATACCCTGAGAACTAAGGTTTCATATGTGTGCCTGTACATTCTACCTTTAAGTACGTGATGGGGATCCAAACTCAGTTACTTGTTTTTACACAATAAACGTTTCTTCTACTGAAGCATCTTCCCAGATCCGCACACCCTCTCTCTAATTTTGAGATGGGGTTTCAAATTTACTGTCCTCAAATTTACTTTGTAGGTAAGGGTGACTCTGAACTCCTGATCCTCCTGACTTTACCTCTGGAGTATTGCGATTGCAAGCCTGTGGTATAATATCTGGCTTATACAATGCTGAGTGCTGAGTATCGAACCCGGGACTTTGTAATGCTATAGGTTTTCTACCAGCTGAGCTACATTCTCAGTTCCTATTCTCGTTTTTTATTTTTGAAAATTTGCTTCATTCCTCTACCCCATTTTCAGATTTTTGTCTTTCTTTTTCTATTTTTGTGCCTTCAAACTTTCAAAGATAAAGGCCATCAAGTTTGAAGTACAGGTGAAATAACTCTCTTTACATCTTTGTCTCTTTCTATTTCTCTATATTTATTTCCATTTCTTTGCTGTCTCTGTCTCTCTGTGTTTCTGACCCCCCACCCATGTGAGTGTCTGTGGGGGGGGATGTGCATACAAATGTGTGTATACTTGTATATAGTATAGGATTCAGCATGGTCACTGCTGTCAGAGAAGCACTGAAATAACCTGAAGACATGCTTTAGATTTCCTACGCAAACATCTATCAGAACAGAACAGTGCTTATTCCCTAAAATCTTACACCCTTTAGATATCAGCGACAAAGAAAGCAGTATTACATTATCTTCCAAGTCACACGGCAATCCCCTCGCCTCTTTGCTCTCTCTTTTCTAGATTAAAGGATGCCATTCCCTTAAAGCCTCCTCACGTAACTGTGTGATCCTATTTCTCCTCCGTTTCAGAACCCTTTCTGCCACCCCCTACTCTACTGTATGAACAACACTCACTCACCGCCTGGAGTCAGGTGCAACAAGAGAGTAGTATTTAAAGATCAGTCCTCTCTTTTCAAAGCGCATGATAGAAATCAACAATGAGCTCAGCACGATTGATAATTGGATGCTCCAATGGGGACACATTACAGGGTTGGATGGACTCAAAGGGGCATGGCTAGTGACTGATGAGCTTCTCCCATATGATAATTTTGTTAATAACTCCAGCCTTCTTTCCTTCTAGCTCTTAAGACTTTAAGACACTTCCCCAGGAGATTTAATTTAAATATTTTGTGTAAAGAACTCTGATTGGTTGACCTTGATTCATAAGCTCACATTTGAACGAGTTACTCTCACCGAGCATCTGGCCAGGATTGAATTAAATGAGTCTCCCCTTGGGCAGTGCTTGTTATCAGAGGAAAAGGAGGGGATATAAGGGGGAAATGGGGTACGAGTTATTATGCTTTGGGGACAATGGTGGGTGTTTATTTTCATCTTTTAGGACAAGGTCACAGTGGTATTGTTCATCTTCCTAGTGTTGTGTTAGAGACCTGTGTCACACAGTAAATCTTATCTCTCCTGAAGTTACCATTTGATAACTGGTTATTTGATTATTCTATATGTTATATTGGCCAGGCTTGCTTTGAGTCACTATTGAATTACATCCTGTTTTGTCAAATGGGTTTAGTTCAGCCCACCACATACTCTTCTAAAGAACTAAAAAGAAAAGAGCAAATCCCACAAAGTCCCTCTAGGATAAGAACTGGAGGGTCATTTAACATTCTGAAATTCTGTGTATTTGTGTGAAATCCATTCTTAGAGCTGTCACATGATTGTCTAAATTGGAGAAACCTGCCTGCCATTTTTCACAAAGACATTTGTGGGCAGAGAACTCAGTTAGCACTCTGATTGCTTATCACATCACTTGATTTACTGGGGGTAGAGAGAGTAAAGTATGAGGTTTGACAGGCAGTGATAGCTCAGCCAGGAAGACTCAAATACCATTGCAGGGGGATAAACTTGTTAGCCAAACAGTCTTTCTAAATACCACCACAAAGCAAGAATAAAGCATGAAGACAGGAATAAGGCTCTGGTCCAAACATTACAGAACCTTTATCATACACCAGCAAACTCAAAACACTCACACACACTTGTATATATCCTTCCTTTTATTACTGGTAACCAGAGAGCTGATGGTGTAAGTTTAGCATCGCACAAACTCCCGTGCTGACAACTCATTTTTACAGGGTAGCTTAGATAAATCCAACAGAGGCAAACCAAAGGCAGAGACAAAGTCATAAAGGAGGTGGGGACACATGATTTAATCCTTGCTATTGGTACACACTAGCTTTTAGAACGGTAAGCTTTACTGATGAATGAGAAGTCAAAACAGGGTTGGATGTGAGGCTAAAAATGACACCATAAATTATGTGTAATTGGTGTCTGTGTGTGTAGGCAAAGAATACAGGTTAGACTATAAAGTGATGATCATTTTGATGAATAGGGAAAGGAACATTTTCTATAAAGTTGCTTCTTTCTGACCTGGTATCCGCTTTCTGATGAGGGAAGGAATTAGGCTGCCAGGACAAGGTCCCTAATGCAAACACTTCTCAGATTCCTGTCAATGACGCTACTAGAGTGAGCCAGAGGAAAACTTTTTCTTGCCTAATACAAGAATAACCACTTGTAGTGGATTCACACTGCAGTTCAGTACTGTGGAAATTATACTGAACCTGGAATCAAAGATCTAGCCAAACTCTTGTTTTGTTTTCTGTTGGCCATATAAATACGGAAACCTTGCATCCTTCAGCTACAAAATGGGGCCATATGAACTTTGTTGATAAGATAACTGGAAGTGCTTGCAGAGATGCACAGGCATCACTTTGTAAGATGCCCAGATGCTTGGAAAACACAGGTAGATTTCATTGGGTTTCAGTTAGCTATTGTTCTTAACTCTAAGGGAAAGTTCCAGGGCCTTTTAATTTTGCATGTATTGTTTTACATGCAGTGCATCTAAAGTGTTCTAGAAGCACATGGAGGAATATTGTAGAATGTAAGAATGGATAAATTCCTTAGAAAGGGTAAAGTGAGGAGACATTTACTTCTGTCATGTTGGACAAAAATTTACGGGTTTTAATCTCATGGTTGAATTGAATATTCTAAGGGTTGAGTTGAACCATGTCATATTCAGCAACATCTGCAGATATTTCTTACCTATTGAAGGACTTGTTAAGGGCATTTAGGACTGCAAGAGGCCAGGTTAGACATCCTGCAGAATGTGGCACAACTCTCTACAATAAATTATTACCTGTTGCAAAATTTCAGTAGTTCTGAGTTTGAGAAATTGCTTTATAGAAAGGACTTTCTTTGCAGGGTTTCCCAATAGGTATGCTCTGTGGCAGACTTCTGGAAAGAGGGGGCTGTAACCACATCTCTATTGTATTTCCTAATCTGCCACTATTGCTTATATAATGCCTAAATTTTAATGAAATGATATTCCAGGACAGATGTTATATTTCTAGCAATTATCATACTTAAAAATTTGTTATTTAGCAGTCTGTTACCATCACCAAAATACTCAGGCAAGGCACACTAAAGAGTGAAGAGTTTTACTTTGGGTGACAGTGTTACAGGGTTCAGTTCATGATAGTAGGGCCCCCTGGAGATGGTCATGGGAGCATGTGGTGGAAGAATACTGTTGACTTCATGCTGAACCAGGTAGCAAAGAAAGGGAACGCTGGAGCCTTGCTTTCTCCTTCCTCTTTCTGATCTGTTCAAGCTCACAGCCAATGGGATGATGCCACCTACATTTGGAGCAGGAGGATCTAAACAATTAAATCAATCTTCTCTGGAAATAATTCTATATCCACAAAAGTATGATTACAGTTTCAGTCATGTTGACAATGATGGTTAACCATCACAAATCCACCCAATGTCAATTCGACACCCAAACTACATTGAACTTATCACTCAGAGCCCACACAGTATCTTTCCTGGGATGATTCTGCTACTGTCCTGAAGTTTTCTTCAGCTGACAGTCCATATTCTTGGCATCACCAACATCTGAGGTTTATATTACTGTTTAGGCTTCACCTTCACAGCCTCCTGTAACACTCTGTTTTTAGGAGTTCCCTACAGAGAATTGGACCACACTACTCATTCCCTGGTCTCCTACACGTTCCTTGAAAGTATTGATGAATGCCTTCACAGTCCTGCAGCTCTTGCATCTTGAGTGCCCTTAAAATTAAAACAATAATGATAACCAAAAGATTTGACACTTGCTTGGTTAATAAAGGCACCCCCTCAAACCATTGCTATAGCAGCATCATGGAAATATTTCCCTAGTGAGGGTGGGATGCTATCGTGGCTCTCCCTTTTTAAGGAAAGGCTTTATAATAGATTTACAGTTTTATACTTTGGAACTTACAATAGGTAGAGTATAGCCAATTCCCCATGGTTTGGGTCTAAGGGCTTAACTGCTCTTAAATAGTGCTAATCTCACTAACTCTTATATCTTCCTTTTCATTATTTTCAACTTGTCCCTTCCCTGACCAGTTTCAAATCATTCTGCTCTGCCTTTTGCTTCTGGTTCATGCCCTACATTGGACCAAATGCACGCTGTCTTGAAGTAGCCTCTACCAATTTCATTAGTTTCTCATCTTTAAATTCAGTATCCTACCAAATTTCAGAACATACACATAAGGTAGGTAAATTCTTTTACTAGGTGGGACATGAGTGGACTGAGTTTAACTCCCAATAGAAAGTCTGTTCCCATCTGAAACCTCATAAGCACATTCTTCCTGTCTGAGTTCAGCATCCTGATCTGAGTGTTCACTTAGAATCACCTAGTAATCGCTGTATAGAATAGGCTAGAGCCTCTTCAATACACATGATGAAATCTTGTCAAATCCCTCCCACAAACCAGTTACAAAAGTCCAAAGAATGCCATACTCTGATTTAGTTATGGCAACAGCTCCACTCTCAGGCCGGTTTTCTCCTGTTATTTACGTTTCTTTTATCACTGTGACCAAAATCCATGATGTCCACAAAGTAAGGGTGGAACTGATTTATTTGGGTTTGTGGTTTCAGAAGACTTAGTACAGCATGGCAAAACAGTTTTATATCATGATGGTGAGGAAGCTGTTTGACTCATGGCTAAACAGAAAACAGAGAAAGGGCAATTACTTCTCTGGGCTACCTATCCACAGAATTTCTAGATCCTCTCTGGAAATGGCTTTGCAGATGGATCTGCACCCTTGTCACTCTCAGTCCTTTCAGTGACTTCCAGGTTGACACTGAAGATTGCCCACCACAAAGATGTTACCGGTGGCTAGAAAGAAATGACGCTAGGTCTGGAGAGATGGCTCAGTGGTTAGAGAGCGCTTGCTGCTCTTGCAGAGAACCTCAGCTGGTTCCCAGCAACCACATCTGGTGGTTTACAACTGCCTACAACTCAAATTCCAGGGGATCTGAAAACCTCTTCTGGCCTCCTTGAGTTCCTCCATGCATGTGATGCATGAACACACACGATAATTTAAAAAGTCTTAATTAAAAAAGAAGAAATGACTTTAATACCTCTATGTCTTTCCCATAGTTTAAAACAATTTTTATAGCACATATGCCTTTTAATACAAAAACTGATTTATGCCTTTCTTTTTTTCTTTCTACTAAAATTATAGTTTCTTGAAATAATTAAAACCTTTTGTATAATTCATACAGAAATGTGATGCCCGTAGTAAGAACTACAGAACCCTTCAGACTAACCTGATCTCAGAAAATATGTCACCATCTTTAACTTAGGAGCAATTTAAAAATTCTTAATGTTAGTATTTTGAAAAAACCTTCAAAAAGTTAACATTTAATCTTACGTATCCTGTTTTCATATTTCTAATTCTTGCTAGCATTCTATAACTTTCGTTATGGCCACTTTTCCTTCTGTTACAACTCCACACACACAAGCACACATGCATACATCCACACATTCACGCATGTGCATCCTACGTACTTCTTCCTGCATCTCCTAAAATGAATTAGGTACCTGTGCCCACTGACACTGCTAATTTGAGCCCCCCTTTCCTTGGTGGTATATCTAGGTGTTCTGGATCTATCCTGTGTTTCCATCAGCTCAGCCTCTAAATCAGTCATTTCTAAGTTTTAGCTCCTTTCAGTGGATAATAATATTTAGAAGTCATGATCTCATATACGGTATGCTCATTGTCATTGGTTCTAGATTCTAGCAGCCAATCTAGTGGGAAATAGATATTTGTAATTCTCTTCTCGGGATTTATCATCTAACTATATTTGTATCTATCTAATAACATACGTGAACTATTAGTAGTTAATATCCACAGGTTCAATTTGAATCTAACTTCAAAGAGCCCAAATAATTCATTATATTTTTCTCATTTTCATGTTTGTTCTTCTTTCTCTGGCAGTGGAAACATGATACCATGCTGTGTGGATTGATTTTTTTGTTGTTGTTGTTGTTTACTTGACACAAACCTGGATATATCTGGAAAGTGAGAATCTTAGCAGAGAAAATGCCCCTGCAAATTTGTCTGTAGGCAAGCGTGTGGAACATTTTCTTGATTAATGATTGGTGTGGGAAGTCCCAGCTCCCTGTGGGCAGTACCCTCTCTGGGCATGTGGTTCTGAGTTGCATAAGAAAGCAGACTGGGCAAGCTAGGGGGAACAAGCCAACAAGCAGCACCCCTCCATGGCCTCTTCTTATTGACAGCTCCTGCCTCCAGGTTTCTGCCTTGAGTTGCTGCTCTGGCTTCCCTTAGTGATAGATTGTTTCCTGGATGCGCAAGATGAAATAAAGCCTTTCCTTCCCAAGTTGCTTTCGGTTATGGCGCTTTACCACAGCAATAGAAACCCAGACTTAAGACAAATGTTCTCAATATTTTTACTTGTTCAGTAAGCCCCCCATGTCTTCCAGTCTCCTCAACTATCCTAGTCATCCCCAGAGTAGACCATCTCCTAACTTAGCTATTTCCTCAATGACTGGTATAATCATACAAAATATACAAAATCCCGCTTTAAGGGAGATTATAAATTTTTCTTCACTTTGGAAAAGGAAGGACAGGATCTTGTTGACAGTTTGGGCATAGCCATTGTGCTAGTTGACCCTGGGACTAAAAGATATACCCACTTCCTGAGCCCAAAATATTTCTACTGTACCCCATCTCTAGCCTGAGATGCACCTGTTTTAAACCACAGAAAACAAGGCAAACAATTAAGTTCCTATTCAACCTTAAATTATATTCTCGGAAATCAATTCTTTTTTAAGATTTACTTATCGTTATATGTTTGGGTGTTTTGCCTGCATGCATGCCTGTGCACTAAGCACATGAAATGCTCACGAAGGCCAGAAGAGGGGCTCAGAACCTCGGGAACTGGAGTTAGAGATGGGGAGCTGCTTTGTGGGTACTGGCACCCTAATCTGGGTCTTCTGAAAAGCAATTTGGAACTCCTAACTGCTGAGCCATCTCTTCTGCCCCAAAATTTCTTTTACAAAAGATGTTATTAGGATACTTGCTGAAAATGATTTTAGAGTTGTCGCAGTGGGAGACATCCTTTCTCATACTGTCGTTGCTTAAGAATATACCTTCCCAATCTGCACAAGCACACAGTGAGGTATTTAGGAGTAATTGGGAAGATGCTTGCATCTTCTTCTGAGCAGACTCATTAGCCATGCTGATGCCTACTTATGAGCAAGAGGCTGATTCCTTACTTTACACTAAGCAGCTGATGGCATTGGGGAAATTAATGCGCCTTTTGCTTCTCAATTTTCTCATTTGTAAAACAGGTGTTAACAGTTTCTTACTCTGTGGCTCTTATAATAATTACTGAAAATGAAGGTACAATACCAGATACACTGAGGGAAGCTGTGTTGGTATGAACATTTTTCAGGAAGCAATGGCTTTTTCCCTAGAGAAGCCAGGACCTCAGCACACAACATAACAACTGGCAGCCATAATTTTTCAGGCAATCTCTTCCAACTTTTCCTCCTCCTCCTTCTTTTTCTCTAAGCAATGTTTAAGGGAAATTTGCAAGACAGACTTATTCCCATGGACACACAAGGGAAGGCCATGGAGAGGGCCTGAGGTCAGTTGCATGCTTATTGAGTAGTAGAGTGAGGTTCAAATCCCGATCACAATGACACCACAATGCTGTCAATGGCTGGGCTAATCTTAAACCGATCCAGAATATTCACAGTTTTATCCTTTGTTTCACTTAATGTATGAAGGAAACTTTCAGGTTACCGGCTGGTACGTGCTTCTTAGAGCAGAATCCCTTATCCTAGAGTTCACTGTTTCCTCAAATTAAAACAAACAAGCAAAACAGTTCTATATATTCATGCATCTTCCTGATGGTGAATTAAATACCTTTGGGCATTACATATATTTGAAGACAGAGTGCATTCATGCTCAGTGGTATCCTACAGCCTTGTGACTTTGTAATTGAAGTGGTACCCTGGTTACAGTAGACTCTGTAGAATTATAAGACAGACTTGAGAATGCAAACTTCCTCCTCTCCTGTTACATCATTCTCTCTGTCTGAAACAGCCCCTTTGACTCCACCCACTTCTCTAATAATAAGATTAACGTCTTATGCAGTTTTTCTGATATTTCTTTATTAGAATAAGACACTTATCAGCTAAAGGCTCTAAGTTTTGACTTTAATGAGAACATAGTCTAATTAGACTAATTATTTTCCCCTTGTCATCACAGTTGGATTTGACTCTGGTTGTCCTGGAAATGTCTGTTTCTCTTAAAGCCATTTACTTTTTTTTCTTTTCAGGACAGAGACAATTTTTTTGCTTCTCAAAAATATTTATCACCCTAACTTCACTTTTAGTTGGTTTCGATAGGGCAGTCTCTACATTTTCCAAATGATCTGTGCATTTGTTCATGTATTCTCATGCACACTTAGCTGCTATTCATTGAGACTTTGCAGAATGCCATTTGGGTTGGAAGTCAGAAGGACAGACTAAGACTTTTCACTCTATGATGACTTAGGTAAGTGGGGACAATTTTACAATCTCCTGCTCCCAGCTGATACTCAGAAATGCCTGGACACACTGTATTGTCACCAACGAAAAGGCATTTATAGTCTTCAGTGGGAAGATGCTAAGGAGGCTGCTAGAAATCCAGCAGTATACAGGAAGCTTCCCTCCTGGCCAAACTCGCATTACCCACAGCAAAGCATTATCTAACTTAAAATCTCAGTGGTCCTGAGGTTGAAAAATCGTGATGTGGATTCTGATAATTCCGAGTTAAAGCCCCACGCTTTAGTGTCAGGAGTCACCTACGTCTCTCAGCAAACTGATAATGTGACATCAGAAATCCTTCTCACCTGCAAGCCGTGAAGCTGAAATTACTTTAGTTTCTCCTCACAACACCGCTGAGAGACAGAGGGCATTCCTGTTTTACTGATGAGGCAACTGTGCCTGAAGAGGTTAAGTAACTGTCAGAGAGAGTGTGCACTTTCCCTGTTCGTGAAGTATAGCAGAGAGGTTATTGAGTTTTTGCTGAGAGGTGTACCCTGTGCAGCTGGGTGTCAGCACTAGCACTTTTTGGAGGAAATTCAAGTCCTCCCTCTATAGAGCTGTCAAGTCATGACTCGTCCTTAAAGGTGGGCCAAAAGTTCCTCTATAGTTTTTCAATTATGTGAGAACAACAGTTAAGGAGTTATCGATCTCCAGAGTACGTGCTGGCACATGGAAGGCAGCATTAGCCAAGAAAAAAGACAACTGTGGTCACTGGTAATGCTTGCTACATCCGTGAAACTTCATACAAATCTGGTTGCTTTTGAATTTTCTTTGGGTAACTTTGTTCTTTTCACATTCCTAGCTCTCCTCCCATCCCAGACATTTAGATAACTCACTTTCCCATTGAATCTACACTTATTTTCTATATTGTTTTATAAGTTTTGCCCACCACAACTACTTTACTTATGCTTAAATTAGACTAGCTGATGAGAACCTTCTTTGTGGGCAAATAACAAATGGTATCAAACTCTAAAATCATGGTCACAAAAAGGTCACTTTCCACTCACCAAAGGCTTTTTACTTTATTTCAAAATAATTTATAAGTAGTGTCTACACAGATAACATGAAAATGAAGCTGTTAAACATTGGAATATAAAAGGTACTTACTGATATTGTGAGTTTGTATCATTTTATTTTCTGATAAAACACCGTAAGCAAAGCCACTTGCAGAAGCAAGGGTCTATTTGGTTTTATGGTTCTAGAGGGATAGGAATCTATTATGTTGGAATGGCATGACAGGAAGTGGCAGGCATGGTGGCAAAACAGGACTCTGTGTTTACATCTCAACTTAAAGCATGAAGTAGAGAAACAGAGCAAACAGAAAGTAGGGTGAAACTAGGTAATCTCAAAGCCTGCCCTCAGTGACATACTTTCTCCATGAGGCCACGCCTCCTAAATCTCCCTACATAGCACCTCCTATTGGGAGCCAAGTGGTCAAGGCTCCCTCTATGAGAGCCATGTTTCATTCAAACCACCACAGAATTCCAGTGAGAATATAATGTGACATGGTGTTTGGCACACAGAAGAGTGTACCCAGTAAGTATCAAAGACAGTCAGCATTCTTCCCAAAGCAGAGAAGAATATCATGGAGGCATTTGGTATTTACATGGCTTCACTGTATGACGGGAAGGAGCCTTCAGTGGGACCCAAAATATGGGGTAAGATGTTGACAACTATATCTGTAGTCTTAAAGAAGAGATTGGGCGAGCAAACATTTTTATAGATGCACTGTCTACTCCCAGAGAAAGCTCTGGGAGTATTTGACAAGAAAATACATTTTTCTCATCAAGTGAATGACTGGGTCTACACCATGAGAAGGAGTCAGACTGGAGCATCCTGCTCAGCTGTGGGTGTAAATGTCATTTGATTTTGCTGGAAATCTGTCAGCTGCTCTTTACCAGGCTCAGCTTCCATCAGGGAGGATTCTGGCAAACAAGATGTGCAGCGCATCCTATGAGAGAAAAGCCTTGTAATAAGAAAAGTCCCACGGACACCTGGCATTTGGGGAAGCCCAGTAAAGAAGTTTTAATCAAAACCCAAAGTAAAAGAAACAACTGTCAAGGTGGGAATACATATAGTTTTAAATATCCAACTATTTTTGAGGCATTTATTCAGAGATCATCAAGGATGAAGAAATTTGAAAATGAGATTCTGGGCCTGCCTATGGTAGCATCATTCCATGTTGGATAATGCAGCCCTTGTCATAGCAAGAATGACGTCAGTGATCATATTGCTCCTTGACAGCAAATGTCCCAGTGTCTTGTGACAAGAAGATAGCAAATCACAGTTGAATCTAAGTTGCTGAATGGGTATAAAAGTCCAATGATATGCTCTTAATAAAAATTATAATACTGTTGAGTCTGTATTATTGGTCTTGGTGCATTCCCCCAGCTTTAGAACTTTATTTCCGCTGTTGGATCAATCTGATATGTCCAGTGAACCCTCAAACAAGGTCTTCCCTTGCAAATTTTGTTTTCCTTTAGTACTGAATGTTCTTTTTTGAGGAACGTAGCATAATTTCCCTTGTCAGAAGGCTAGATTCCTCTCTCTATCTTCTAACACTTTCACAGTGCTCCTCTGTCTCCTCCTCCATAGTCAGCATATGGCACATGACCTGTAAAATGTTTTCATTGGGTATTTTCTGATTAAGTGAGCAGGTTTGTTGGCAACGTTTCTTATTGCTATGAACCAATACCTGACAGGGCAATTTAAAGCGGGAAGGAATTTTTTTTTTACTTACAGTTTTAGGCCATCATGGTAACAAAGAGGGAATAGACTTCATGGTAGCAGGAGTGTGTGACACAGACTCCACAAATATTGTAGAATTAGACACTAGAGAATGTGGAATCGGGAGAAACCAGGGATAATATATTCCACAAGCACCTCACTTCCTTCAGCTAGACTCTACCTGCTAAAATCTGCACCGTCTACTAAGACATGCCACTACCTGGGGACTAAGTATTCAAGCACATGTTGCTTTGTAGGCTACTTTGCATTTAGACCATAGTGAAATGGGTTAGTATTTCCAATTCTACCTTAACACTGAACTTTATACCATGCTTCCTTTGGACACTCCATGGCTTGGTGGATTGGAGACATCATCATACCCAAGTTTTATTATTGCAACAGTCTCTTAACTGTCTTTATTCTCACTGCTAGTATCTCATCCTATCTGCTTGTCTCCACTTTTATTATCTTTCTACTTAAAATGTCTCTCCTGTGTTCAAAGATTCCACTGTTCACTTATTGTCTGTGTGGCAGTACAAGGATGCTCGTAATTCAGGATGTGTTTGTAGGATAATACTGACTTGGTCTCAAGCCCTTTTCTTCTGCTTTCTCTACTTATTCAGCAGCCCCTGTAATTCAGCTGTTAGTCTGCTGCCCCACCTGTGACTTCATTTTGGTTATTTCATGTGTCTCAACTTCTGTAAATATTATCTCCTTTTAATGATATCTTTGCTTTTGTCTCCATTTGGCAAACATCTGTTCATCCTTCAGGGTCAACCAAAATGCTACATCTGCTCTGGAAGACTTAGTAGACATACTTTGATTTGTGATATACTTGTTAACCTTGTCATTAAATAATTTCTTAATCAAATGTTTTTTTAACACAATGTTATATCTTTTACAAGGCTTTTTTTTAAATTTACCAAGTGGTTTAATTTTTGGATAAATTGTCTAATAACATTTGTGGTAGTTCCTTCATTTATGAAATGTAGATAGTAGTGTATATATGTGTGCATGTTTCTCTATAAGAGGATTCTTGTACATATGTGTCTGCATGTATGTAGGTTTCAGAGATTGAGATTAGATATCTTCCTTAGTAACTTTAAACCTTATTTTTTTGAGCCAGGATCTCTCCTGGAACTCATGGATCCAGCAAGACATATCTGTCCAATAAGTTTCAGGGATCCTTTTGTCTCTGACTCCTATAGTCAAGAATATAGGTTCATGATATCATGATCAGCTCTTTACATTGGTGCTGCTGATTTTAACTCAGGTCCTCATGTATGCACAATCAGTAATTTACTGACTGAGTCTCCTTTTGATCCCTATAAAATATATCAGAATCATGTGTGGTTTAAGTGCTTTGATGAGTGTATTATACTTAGAAAAGACACTCAGAAAATGTTAGCTATTCAATATTTACCTTCCAACAGCTCCATAAAAGAAGTATTATTTTTATTTTTTAAATGCAGATGCCAAGCTTAGGAAACTGTAAAGGACTTGACAGAAGATGTGGATGTGCCAAGGATGGAAGCTGGCATCTGTGAGACTCTAGACACCTGAGGTTCTACCAGTTGGAGGCTGCTGCTGTACAGTTAATTTATAGCTGAAGCAATAGCCCAGATCTATAATGGCATCTTAGAAGGATTAGATGAGAATTCAGAGAAGCTGCCGAACATCTATGGGTGAAAAGAAAGTTTTCATTATATATAGAGAGAATAGTTAGAGATTTTTGGAGGAATCCCAAAGCAGCCATGGCTACCTCTCTAAGACAGAGAGGAGAGGGACAGAGCAGCAAAGAGCCAGGGCTATCATTCTTGTTAGCAGAGAGAAGAGCGAGAACATGGAAAAACCATGTGTGTTACAAAAACAAGATTGGTAGCTGCAGGGTTGGGAAAGGGAATCTTGTGAACAGAAATATCCTGAAAGTTTAGGGTAGGGGTGGGTGTTTCCAATCATAAGAGCCCTATCAATAGGGACTCAAGGAACCTGAAGGTTAGCAGGGGCATTGGTAAAAGTCAAAAGGGAACTGCCTCTTTCTGGCCTACAGAAACCCATTTCACAGATTCCTGAGAAATGCTGAGAGTGAGCTCTGATCCATGGGCCAGCAATCCTTCTGTCAGATATACTGCCTTTTGGAGTGTGGGACCTAACAGCAGGCCCTTGCTTGTATAACATCAGCATGTTAAAGCATGCAATATAGGCAGAGACTGCTTGTTCGTTCCCAGCAGCCCAGACCCAAATAATCACACAGAAACTTACTTAATTATTGTATTAATTGCAATAATGTTTGGCCTATTAGCTCAGGCTTCTTATTATTTAACTCTTACATCTTAAATTAGCCCATTTCTATTTATCTGTGTATCCACACAAGGCTGTGGCTTACTGGTAAGGATTCAAAGTTTGTCTCCTTTGGCAACTACATGGTGTCTCTTAAATCAACCTATTTCCATTAATCACTGTATCACCATGAGGCTATGACCTGTCAATAGGTTTCCAGTGTATGTCTTTTTCCTTTGGCAGCTACATAGCATCTCCTTGACTCTGCCTACTCTCTCAATATATCTCTGTTCAGATTTCCTGCCTGGTTTTACTCTGCTAAGCCGTTGGTCCAAACAGCTTTATTCATCAACCAATAAAAGCAACACATATACAGAAGGACATCCCACATCAATGCAACATATAAAAAGTCCACAGCAAGTAACGGTATGGATAAACACACTGATGTGTAATTTAGCCTTGAGCTTGGTCATCAGTAATTGGGTTTGATAGCACTTTTCTAGTAGAGCACAATCGAAATTTTTAGCTTGAACATGCAACACACATTAGTTTTCCATTGCTATCACAGAATGCTTGAAACTGGACTCATTTTAAAGAAGAAGGACATAGATATTTCTTGGGGTTCAAGAACATGGTACTAATTCTAGTAAAAGCATACAGAAGTTGCAATCAAAATTGTGGGACTGTGTCCAAGAGAGGCAATCACATGATGAGACAGGAAGCCAGAATGTGATTTGGTCCCATGAAAGTATTTCCCAATGACCTCACAATCGTTGACTAGACCATGTCTTTTAAAAGACCTATCACCTTTGAACATTCACAACCATTGACTAGATCACATCTTTTAAAAGACCTACCACCTCTGAACATTATGGCATTGAAAACTATGCTTCTACCATGTGAATTCTTGGGAAACATATTCAAATTATATGCAAATTATGCCCTAAATTATATTTTCAATATATGGAGTCCTGCAGCCGGTGGAGTCAGAGTGATGAGTGAGACCTGAGCTTCTCTTTCCATTGCTTCTTTTGTGGCTGCTTTCAGCATGAAGCATGGAACAGTATATACACCAATATACAATTTTCAGTCTCCTTAGTCTATAACTCTGGAGTGCAAGAAACGTCACATTCCTTTATTTCTCTAAGTCAATTTTATTCTTCTCTTGGCCCCTTATCACCTAGATGGTGATAAATTCAGCTTCAGTTCTTATTTGGGATTCCCTATGCTTCTCTGTACACTCTAAAATAATCTCAGGTTTATAAGGTGTTGAAAGCCTGGATCCTTTGTGTGGGCTGTTCTTTATCTTGCCAACACTTCTGCTTTCTGACTACTGTTGAGTATGTGCTGTGTTCAGTCCCCTCCTTTGTGGCCAACTCTGTTGTCAGGGCAGTTGCATGAAGGACTGGCTGCTTTCCTTACTTGGAGGCATTCTTTTGCCAGCATTTCCACTTGGCTAAGGTAGGATCATGAGGAAGCTCATCTCCATTCCTACTGTAATATTCTGCAGCCCTCCTACTGTTCAAAACCTCCCTCCTTTCCTGCCATAGTCCTGTTTTCCTCATACCTTCCACCTCATCCTGAATCACCCAGCACAGCCTTCTTTTCCACTGGGCACGAGAAACCCACTGTTGGAGTCTGTTTTTCCAGAATGCGGTAGCGGAAAATGGCCAGTATCGGTGATGATTTTACTCCACAATAGGCCTATTTGTACAGGTGTGCCTGTGGCTTTGGGCAGAGCAGCTAGCAGCTAGTAAATGCTGGGTGGAAAACCAGAGATGGCATTGCTTCTGAGGCATCTCTCTGGATCCTTCTGTCTCTGCCAGCTGTTGCTGCCTCTCCAGTTTCCCCTTCTCTGGTGTCTCTCTTCCTCATTTCACAAGTATACTGGTGTGAGTTTTCTTAGTCTCTTGTGACAAACCAGGCCTGAATTCTATTTCCGCTTCTCCAAAGGGCTTATTGAAAAGAATAAATCATCTTTGGTCTGCATGTTACCTTTGAGTTTTCTTTTGAAATCCCATGTGTAATTTTGCAAGCTTCACCTGTGCAAAGGAGCCGCAAGCATTTCTTATTTGGCAGGCCCTCTCGCAGTTTCTTCTGTACTGGGATACAGCAAATAATTTAATTTTATCTCTTTCTATACATTGCCTTTAAACTTCCTGCCAAAGGTGCATGTTGCTTTCTTTAGGTGGATTTTGGAAGCTTAGCAGATCTGTTCATTTTTCTTTTTATTGACCTTGGGGAGGAAGAGGTACAAACATATTTTTTAATGCTTGGTACTTAGATAATGAGGCTGTGACTGCATCCAGGAGGCGCCGCTCTTCTAATTTTATCCTTCATGAAGGTGATGGAAAGTACTAATGGGAGATTTTGCTCGAGATCAGTGGAATTGATTTTCTTATTCAATAAACTTCCATATTGAGAAGATGGAGTCTGTTTTATACTATTTCTCCCAGTTTAGTCATTTAATATAAAAATTTTCCTTAGGAAGAGCTTCAATGAAAAATATTTTCTAACAATAGAAGTCTTGTTGGGTATGTCACATGCCTGTAATGCCAACACTTGGGAGGTGAAGGGAAAAGGAGCAGGTTTTCAGAGACAACCTCAGCTACACAGTGAATATGATGTTAGTCTGGGCTGTATGAGACCCTTCCTCAAAATTAAGGTAAAACAAAATGCATGATGGGAAAAAGTCTTGGAGAGTTCAGATGAAATCTCTTGACTTGAAGATGTGATGAACTAGCCTGCCTCCATCTTAGGCTTGAAAGTCATCATAGAGGCAAAATAGGCTCATTTCTGTTTATGATTAAATCTTGTGACTCAAGGATTGGGCTATGCCCCATGTGTAATCTTAACTACAAATGATTCTATACTACCTGTTTCAGGAGAGAGCAACCATGTCTTTGTTTCAGAAAGGTTTGTATACCCATCCTGCAGCACTACCTTTGCTTCAAAATGTTCTTATGTCTCCCTGCTACTATGACTACCTGTTGTTATGACTACCTGTTGTTATGACTACTTTGTTCTGGCCACCTTGCAACCATGTGTTCATTTCAGGAGGTCATTATGACTAACTTGTTATGTTTATGTTATGTTCTTATAACCCCACCTATTTTGCCTGCCAAAGCCCCCATTTGGAAACCCCCTCCCCTTGAACTATAAAATCCTTGTCTTCCTCACTTCTAAGAATGATCTCTTGAACCCCACCTTAGGGGGAGGCAGCCCACGTACACGAATAATAAAGCTAGCTATAATTAATTGCTTGCTTTAATTAATTTGGCTATGATGATTTGGATCAGTGGTCTTTCTCCTCCCATCTTTGGTATTAACAGATGCTTGCTTCTCATAGACCCCATTCTATTTTGAAATGCATGAGAGAGAATCCAGGCTAAAATTATAGTCAAACTTGAAATCCTTATTAAGGACCAACGATTCAAGGTTGCCAAGGTTACCAAGGTTAGTTGCTCTGGTCCTGGGAGGATGCTGACTACACCAATAATGACATCTCACCTAATGAAGCTGTCAATGAGAGGCCAGAACCTCTGCATGCAGGCTGAATAATCAAAAAAGTGGGGGACAGAGACAATGATTTTTATATGTCATTCATAGGGTTTTTTTTTTTTTTTTTTTTTTTTTTTTTTTTTGCCTGATATCAGCTACCCATGAGCATCTCTCTGTGTATTATGTCAAAAACTATCTTATTAGAATTCTGGGCCATATATGAAAGGAAATTACATTTGATAAACGTGTGAGCAGTGCTAGACATTGTGATAGACACTTCACATGCAATAATTTTTCGCCATGAATTAATATTGCTAAGTGCTTAGAATAGGGATGGAACTATCATAAGCACTCAGAAAATAGATTTATTATTGTTACTTTTGATATTTTTATGCATGTGCTGAAAAATTAGATTGATCCTCTTTCTCCTGCTGATAAAGGTTAAAGCCTTGCTTTCCTCAAAACAAAGCTGGAAACAAGTCAAAAGAAAACTTGAGCCACTGACATGATGCCAAATGAACAAAGCTGGCATAATTTAAGTAATAAACCGGTACTGTTCTATAAAGTTCAGAATGTAAACCAGGTATCTGTGAACCTGTGCTGCTGTGGATAAATGCTTGCACAGGTAAATAAAAGTGAGATGGAAGGCAGGTCTTCCCTAAAGTAGAATTCTGAAGAGCTTAGGGGACAGTCTTTCTCCTGGGGATTATGGGTAAGTCTTTCTTTATTACTCGGTTTTGCATTGCTACACACGGCAAAGCAAGCTCATACAGAGAAAAGGTTTCTGTGGCTCTGAGTTCTGAAGGTTCTCCTCTGAGACTGGGAGGACCTTGTTGTTTGGGCTCTTAGCAATGGTCATGAATGGTCATGGCAGGTGTGCAAGCCAGAGAAAACAGCCGTATTTCAAGACAGGAAGTAAGCAGAGAGGCATGTGGGAAGTCTCACGTCTCTTATTGCTGGTAAATTCCCAATGAAGTGGAGACCTCCACAAAGCCTAGGAGGCCACAGGACTTCCCATCAGTTTCACCCTGGGAACTTTCTATGGACTTTTGAGGAATACTACACAAGCTTTTCCTTTCCTCCACCTTGACATGTGAAGTATATCTAATGATTATTTCCAAAAGGGTAAGATTTGGAAAACGGGAAAGTGCTTTATAGCACAGAAACCTGGCAAACAGAGTTTTTTGGCCAGGCAATCAAAGTTTTAGCATCACCCTAAAAAGGCTATGTTGACAGTGTGCCAGAATGATATGGAGACAATGCTAATTAGCTTCTCTGGTCCTCTGTGCTAACCCCAGGATTTTAGTGTAATCATGGGGAAAACAGCAAAACAAGCTGAAATTAAGAGGCATTCTGCAAGAATGCCTGATCAGGGCTCTCCAAAACTGTTGATGCCACTTAAATCAAGGAAAGTGTGTGTGTGTTTGTTTGTGAGGGGCTGGGAGAGGGGAATGTGGGAGGGTGAGGGTTAATAGGTTGGGCATGGAGGAATTACAGAGTAATGAAACTACCTTGTACCCTATTATTATTTGGTGGGGTATATGCCGTCATACACTGTCTGAACTCATAAAAGTTACATCAACGGAAACCCTAATATAAACTCTTGGCTTTGAGTGACAGTGATATGCTCATCCTGATTCATCACTAGCAACAGATGTACCGCTCTGGCATGAGAATGTCGGCTGTTGGAGAAGCTGTGCTCACGTGAGTACAGGGGATGTAGAGGAAATCTCTTTGCCTTCTCTGCTTAAATGTAAATCTAAACTGCTCCAGAAATACAGCCTCAATATAAAATTAAAAGGCAAACACTGAGAAGCCTAAGAAAACTGTTTCTTGTGAGAGAATTTCACAGACTGGTAGAACCTGAGAAAATGAAGGTCTAGTGTGGTAGCATATCCTAAAGATTCTGCAGAGAAAGGCCATGGGAGTGGGAAGGCAGAGCCCTGAATTTTGACTGATATGGGGTTAATGGTCATGTATTGGATGTTTCCTTAGCCGCGACTGATGTCTTAAGATAGTAGAGGGAGCTATATACTGAAAGTCTGGGTAGACTTTGGGGACGTTCTGGGGAAAATACCTTTTCTTAAATGTGAAATTTCCCTAAAAACAACCTGTAAACTGCCAGTATCCAAATCTAAATGTTTGTGTTGATAGGCCATTTTTCTTCATATAGTTAAATGTAGCTTTTAAAATGTATTTGGGGTCCAGTAAGATAGCGAGCAGGTAAAAGTGCTGGCCGCAAAGACTGATGACCTGGGTGGCAGGAGAGCACGGATTCATTCAAATTAACCTCTGATTTCCACATTGATGCTGTGGAATGCATGCCACACGGCCATATGCAAACAAACAATAAACAGATGTAATAAAATTAGTAAAATATATTTAGGTATTAAATTACATTTTGAAAAAGTCAAAGCATGTTCTCGTGCAAACAGAATAAACATGTCAAATATTCAATTCATTTACTTAATGAGGAAAGCAACGTTGTACATCAAGGAATATTTACAAATTTAAAAAAATAAGGCAAGTGGATTATAGGCAATATTAACTCGTACTTCACGGGGTCATAAATGAAACTACTGGGTTTTCCATTTAAATAGAAATTAATTGCATCTCTATCTGCAAAAACTAGAAGAATCTTTGATCCTCTTAGATGGAAAATACAGCAATCAATAGAAAGTCAGGCTTAGCATGGCATAGAACAAAGCATGCTAATTGCTTTGTGTATTTTTAAGTTTGGATATTTTTGTTGTGAGTCTCCTACCCTTGTTGGTTATAAATAATCATCAACGATTATCCATAATCACACCCACAGGCCAATGCCTTTGTATTTAGTCTGGTAATTCACAAAGGCAGAGTGGAAGCTGGGGGTTTGGTTGTACAGATCTTTTGGATTTTACTTTTTAAAACCAGAAATATACAGCTTTGAGATCTCCTAATGCCTGAAAGTTAGCTATTATAAGAAATCATCACCATGAGTTTTATATTGGACTTTTAAAAAGTTTGTTTTTTATTTATGTGTTTGTATTTTTGTGTGCATGTGTGTAGGGGTGTCAGAGAGTGAATCAGATTCCTTGGAACTGGGGTTATAGGTAGTTATCAGCTGCTTGAGTGGGAGCTGGTAGCCAAACTTAGATCATCTGATAGAACAACAAGCATTCTTAACCACTGAGCCACCTCTCCAGTCTTTTATATTAAACTTTTTAGAGTTCTGTAGCATTTGGCTTATATGCAGTAGCTAAAAATCTCATTGAGATAGTTCAACTGTAGTTAACAGTATAACTGAACTTTTCCTTTTTTAATGCATGCATGTACGTGGTGTGTGTATGTGTGTGCACATGTGTGTGTGTATGTGTTTTCGTGTGTGACTCTGTCTGTGTGTGTGTCTTTGTTTTATGGGTTGGAATGGCACCTCCCTACCAAGATGCAAATATGAAGGTCAAAGTGTCATCATTCATAAGGACATGACCCTGTCAGGTACTGTAGCAGTGGGAGACAGATAGATATGCCATGCAGTGGGAGCTTGGATATAGAGTTTATTTATTATGTATTGGGAATGGCATAAGAATAAGGAGTTATGGAGTGGGGGGAGGGGAGAGAGACGGGGAGGGGCAGAAGAGAGAGAGAGAAAGAAAAGAAAGGGGAGGGGGAGAAGGGCAAGGGAGAGAAGGGAGAGAGGGGAAAGGACAGACAGAGAGACTCTGATGGAGAGGAGGAAGGAGATCAGCATGCCTGGGGGGGATTGGGAGTGGGTGGGTGCTCTGGGACAATGGTCTTGTATCCTATAAAGATTTGTCACTTGTATTGGTTTAATAAACTGCTGCTTGACTAGTAGCCAGGCCAGAAGTATAGGTGGGGCAACCAGAGCAGGAGAATTCTGGGAAAAGGAAAGGTTCAGTCTGCTGTTGTCACCCAGAAGCAAGATGAAAATGCCTCACTGATAAAGGTACAAGAATTATGGGTTAATGTAAGATGTAAGAGTTAATAAGAAGCCTGAGTTAATAGGCCAACCCATTTATAATTAATATAGGCCTCTGTGTATTTCTTTGGGACTGAGCACATGAGGGGGAGAAAGGTGTTTTCCCAATGTGTGGCCCTGGGCCAATAGGAAAAACAGCCCTCTTGGTGGAACCTCTAGATGAAAAGTTTTTGCACCCTGATAAACCTCTTTGCTGATGCAATAATCCAAATTAGATCAAATAAAACTGAATTAGAAAAAGCCCAGTTTTAATAGATGTCAGCACTCCCGGATGTTGTTTCAGCTTCCCAATGAGGAGACAGGAAGGAAAACCGGAAACCACGTGTTTGTTTTCTGGGTTGCTGTTTAAATACCCTGTGGGAGTAGTCTTGAAAATCTCTGAGAAGGGATCATCTTTGGTGGCTTTCTTGTGGGTGGAGTCTGGACTAAGGTAACTCCCAAGGGACGGGGCTTGGGATGGAACTTTCTACCCAAACAGGCCAGGCCAGCATATTCCAACACAAAGGATAACATTGGGTGTTGTTCCTTTATTGAAGGCAGAGTGAACTGGCCCACAAGCTTCTGGGGACTCCCCTCTCTCTGGGATTTAAAATGTGTGGTACTATGGACAGATTCACATGAGTTCTGCATGTCTGAGCTCATGCCCTCACTGCTGCATAACAAGTGTTTTACCCTGGAGCTGTCTGTAGACAGACTTTTCTGTCCCACCAGCTGTTTCCTGAATAACCACACAGAGACTTCATATTAATTATGAAGTCTCGGCCGATAGCTTAGTCTTTACTAACTAGCTGTTACAGCCCATTTCTATTAATCTATGTGCTGACCTGAGGCTTGTTTACCTTGCGTACATACTTCCCACCCTGCTTGCTCTGTGTTTCATGCCATCTCCTCTTACTCCTCCTCCTTCTTCTTTCCAGCATTCTCTTTTTTTTTATCTTGCCTAGCCACCAGCCAATCAGTTTTTTTTTTTTTATTAACAATGAGAGCAACAGATCTCACAGTGTAGAGAGGGATTATTCTACAGCAGCCATCTCTCTCTCTGAATTCCTCTTCCTGGGGTGTTCTATACCTGGTAAGTCCTGCTCTGTTCAGGAATGACCTTCACAGCCTCTGGGACTCACAGCATGTACTGACCATGTTTTTTGGAAGGACTTTAAGCATCAGTCTTTCTTGCAAAATTTGTCCTTATTCCTTAACATGGACTTTGTAGACCTGAGCAGCCTTCTCAACTGTGGCATTCTTTGTAAGGCTTTGCACAGAGACCATTTTTCTCATTTTATCCTGGTCCACCAGAGAATGGATTTACATCAAACTTAAGCCTAAGTCAAGAAACTTAGCCCAAGTATTGGATTCTGAGTTTCAATGGGCGAGTATGAGTCAGCTAGCATTTAAAAAATCTCATTTTAGTTCACAAAAGGAGGGTCTGTTAAATTGAAGGTCGGAGATGGTTCAAAACAGAAAAGAGCTTCTTCCCAGAAATTGAACCCAGGGAGACTAAATCCCACAGAGACCTCTAGTGCCACTGCACTGTCATTTCGATTTTCCAAAAGCCCTTTCACGTCCAGGAGCAGTGTCCTGCTTCCGAGCTCCAGGGGTGCCATTCTCAAGGGATGCCACCTGGGGCTGTGTCACCAGTGACTACAGCTAATCAGAGGTAGAGAGCTTAACAGACTCCTTTGCTCTGACTCCTTCACAGGAAAGCCAGGAGGGAGATGGGTGAAGAAGAAGCAAAGAAAAATCTCCAAAGTCTAGTAAGTACATTGTAGGACACAGGGCACAAAGTGTAATGTGTGTTTCATGTTTCCGCCCGTGTGATGAAGAAATCAACAATAGGAAGCGTCTTTTTCCTTTAATGGCCCCTTGTTCTGCTGCTTGCAAAGCTACCGTAACATCGTTTGGAAAATGAGCTTCTTTCATCTTCCCTTCGTCAACTCAGTGCCTGGGAGAAAACCCTGAAAGTCTGCCTTGTACTCTGTGGCTGGTGGAAGATCGCAATCTTGTTTTCAACATTTGCCTGCATTTAAAGCACTTCTCTTTCTCCACGGTGCTAGACAAAGAAATGATGCTGAGTGGGAGGCTGAGTGGGGGAAAAGAGCAATAGAGAGCTAAGGTCAGAGCTCACCTGTCCTGACAGCAGTCCCCTGAACAACAAAGCACAAAAGGAATGAGCCAAACCATAGGGAGCACCGAGACATACCATCACACACCTGATGGGAGAAGGTTATTTGCAGTCTGTTCCTTCATTTCCATTGAGCTTCCGGGAACTAAAAGGCAAAGCAGATTTATTTCCCAAGTTATTTGCTAGTCAGACTCTAAAGCGCATTTGAATATTATCTCAATTTAAAAGTACATGTGGAGAGTCGAAGCGAGGCTGTATTAATGGAAAATCAATTGACCGGTGGTGTTGCCCAGCATGGAGGATAGTTGATGACTCTTGGCTGAGTGACCACCCTCTAGAGCACATCTGAGGCTGGCCTTTTGCAAACATTGTGACCTCCTGTGCAAGAATCCGCTCAAGTGTCCCTTGTGCCATCTTTTCCTGATCTATTTACTTTTCCTGCCTTTACTGTGTGGGAATCACCTCAATCTATTCCATACTGTAGACTGTTCTTTTAGATTATGGTATGCATTCAGACATAAGGCTGCCATAGCTTTTACGCAGAGCCTTTCTGAAATCTGGACTTCATTGACTGATACCTTTGTAGCTTTGGGGGCTGATCCATATCACTGTTTACAAATACCATTGTATTTCTTTTTAGCTATGTGGCTTAATAACTTCAATTTTGATATGGAAAGAAATCCTGCTAGTTTCTGCCTGGTATTCTGTGCTTAAACAAACAAAGCTCCATTTGCCCATTGGGGAAGAAATGTATTACCATCACTTTTAGTACAACTGTAATGAAAAGTACCATCCTTCTATTTTGTGTCTTCCCTAATTTTCTCATAAAACTATTTTCTGACACAATACTGTTATATAAGTTAAGACTTGGATATCCCTTTTTCCCCCGTTACCTAGGAATTCCCAGTGTGCCCAAAGATATGCCTTTCCAAGGTGTCTCATGCATGGCCAATAACAAGGCCAGCTTTCTTTGCAGCAATCCACTCTTAGGGCAAAAAGTCTCTATCCCCTGAAGCCACAGGACTTCCGTCACCCTGGAAACCTTTCTGAAAATGGTTTTTACCTCTTATGCCTAGAAGGAAAAATGATAAACCTTCTATTCCATAGCCAAGTCAGGGAGCCTCTCAATCTCCCTGCTGGTTCCACTCTAATTAAATGTGGATTTTATGTAAACCACAACCCAGACTTTTTATGAATTCAGAATATACTGGCTCCATTATCCTTGTCAGACAGCAAAACTAGACCATGACAGATGAGTTTCTGAGCATTTGCTGATCACTCATCTACACAACATAATAGTTTGATTCTTTCACTTAGGGCTATTTATACAAACAGAAGTTGATTAATTGAAGCACCAGCATTGGGTACATTCCCTTTTTTTTTTCTCTCAAATCTTCTCTTAAAGGGTCTCAAGGAAATCCTTATTAGCAATACATTATATAAGGAAGAAGATGGAGACTCACTCCTTATAGATAATCATGATATGCAAGGATTATTTGAACTTATTTTTTTAATTTATTTATTTATTAAAGATCTCCGTCTCTTCCCTGCCACCGCCTCCCATTTCCCTCCCCCTCTCCCAATCAAGTCCCCCTCCCTCCTCAGCTCAAAGAGCAATCAGGGTTCCATGCCCTGTGGGAAGTCCAAGGAACCCCCACCTCCATCCATTTCTTGTAAGGTGAGCATCCAAGCTGCCTAGGCTCCCACAAAGCCATTATGTGCAGTAGGATCAGAGACCCATTGCCATTGTTCTTGAGTTCTCAGTAGTCCCCATTGTCCGCTATGTTTAGCGAGTCCGGCCTCATCCCAGGCCTTTTCAGACCTAGGCCAGCTGGCCTTGGCGAGTTCCCAATAGAACATCCCCATTGTCTCAGTGTGTGGGTGCACCCCTTGCA
>NC_022009.1:33931571-33940681 GCF_000317375.1 Microtus ochrogaster | reverse complement strand
GATTTGCATTTCCCTGATCGCTAAGGAAGTTGAGCATGACCTTAAGTGTCTTTTGGCCATTTGTACTTCTTCTGTTGAGAATTCTCTGTTTAGCTCAGAAACATGGGCCCACATATTATTAGATTCTATATAAAGTTTAAAATATATGAATTGTCCATATTTAAAAGTATCATGGGACAGGCTGACAAGAATAACAGCATGGCGAGTGTGTTTTTAATATTGAATATAGAAAAATAACTTTTTCATTTTTTTTAATCTTAAATCCTGAATGGCTAGTCTGATACAAAAGCCATTGTACATCCATTTTTCCAATGAGGAAGTGACACAAAAGAATTGAGTAATTTATTCAATTAAGTAACTAGTTAAATTGCTAGTTAGTGAAAGATAGGTTTGGGGACTAATTGTCCCTAAAGTATATTCTCTTAATGACTATGCTACCTTATACAAGTAGAGCACAGAGGGCACAATGAGTTTGGAGTTCTCACTATTTTCAAAGATATTATCCAAGTTAATATTATTCCCTATTTCCTTTTTTCTGGGGATCAAGACATAGCCCTATTGATGACTTACCCATTTCACTTGCTGAGCTCTAAGTTGTAGAATAGAAAAGCTTGCCTTGAAAGTCAGTGTCAAATAGCCAAGTTCTGGATGTTCTCACAATAAAATAAGAGAGGAACTTTATTTCTCTAGCTATGATCATGGCTATTATCAGCTAACATAAATGACTAATTTAACATAGTTGGCAAGGATTTCCAAAGGCCCAAGGCCTCATAAAATGCCTTAGATTTTTCAGCCCTGGCCTTGAAGATGGTCCTCTGGAGAATTTCACTCCTGGTAAGGTGGTCTTGTAGGGCTGTAGGATGCTATCTGTGGGATTAGGAAACCTTAAAGGAAGGCTGTTGATCATATCTTCTGCTTCTTCCTTGACCTCAGTGTCCTACATGGTCAAGGGGAGGTAGCCCTGAGAAATGAGAAAGAACTAAAACAAAGGAAAGACTGACAGAAATCTGTCTTATAAGGGTTCCCTGTGTCTTCCAAGGGGGCTAGTGCTAACTATGTATTGGAGATATGAGCTGACGTCACTCTCAAACAGAAGACCTGATAGGAAAAAAGTAAACTCGAATGAGTTAGGAAACCAGAATCTGCGTCTGACCTATCGTCCATCATTTTATCCTTGTAGTCTCATTTCTTCTTTTCTCAAACGCAGTTCCTACCTTGTAGCTCTTGCCCCGCTGCTATCAATGGTAAAGGTAATGAGCTGCTGGATGCCAGCTTCCACGGCAAGAGGTCTTTTATTTAGAAAGCTATAAGGTTACTTGACTGATTATTTTTTAGAGTTTTTGACAACCCAGACTCTGAACTTTCTCATATTTATGCATAAGTTCTATAAAATCCACATCACAGCATCTGCCCACACTGCCTGTCTTCTGGTTAAGATGTTGAGCCAAATTTTTCTCCTCTGTAGCTCACTGGTATATTTAGCAATAAAATAAGTGTGGCGTTATCAAGCTTTCAGGAACAAGGCAGTGGCACCATTTAATTTAGCATTTAATTACAATACCCCGCTTCAGTGACAAGTTGCTTGGCTCTGGCTAAGGAAACTGATTGGAAATGTCTGTGATTGCTTCAAACTTTCTTTTCTTCTGAATTGTCCCTCATTGAGCCTCAGTCTTTCCATGTGATCCAAAGGATGATAGAGAAAAAAAAAAGCAACGAGTGGTGATGGTGGTGGTGAAGAGATAATGTGGGTCTTAACTTTTCAAAAGTCAAATTTGGGGCTCTTTGCTTGTCCAATGTAAGTGTCAAATTCTCTATGGACCAAGGTCCTGGACTCCTAAGAGCGTGTGTTTCTGTTGCTGCTGTAACAGTGTGCTTTATAAAACTTGGAAGCTTACAACATTACAAATGTATTCTCTGATTCAGGAAAGGGCAGCTCCAAAGTGAGTGTTATGAAGACAAAGACAAGGTGGCAATAGAACCTGCTTTTTCTGGAGACTTCCAGGGATAATCTAGTGCTTGGCCTTCTTCAGCTTCAGGAGGTTGCTAACTCTGACCCGGAGCTTTCCCTGTCTTCAAAAAGAAGCTCTCTTTTCCTCACATCTGTTTCGTTCCTCACTCTGAACCTCCACCCTCCCTCTCTTCAGTACTCCTGTGATGGCATTGGTCCCTCAGATAACCTGAATTATCTGTCTCAAGATTTCTCATTTAATCATATCTACAAACTCGTTTTGGTTATTAAAGCAACACATTCTCAATTGTTGTGGGTTAGGTTGTGGATACGTGTCTACCATACCTTCTCTCCAGAGACATAAGGTGCACTCAAAGCTAACTACTGTGTCTCTACATCTCCAGTCTCATGTTAGGCTACCCAGCATCTTCCCTTCAGCAGACCCTTATTTTTCTGCTACTTGGATTTCCCAACAAGCCTCATTTCACTTCTACCAGGTTATCTTGGAAATCTTGTCCATTTGGCACTTACGGAGGTCAAAATTAATATACTTTTTAATATACCATGAAAATCACACGAGGAGATATTCACCCAGGCTTTCCCAGCTGATGAGTGCAGGAATGGGGGTTAAAGATGAGGATCTGCTGTGACTGGTGAATTGCCATCCAGTGGAATCACTCTGTTTCATCTCAAGGAAGACATTGCCTCTCCTCCTGAATAAGAAACATTCAGCGTTTAAAAGTATCAGTTACAAGCTCTGCATCTCATTGCTTCCTACGTCCTCTAGGACCTTGACTTCACTTCCATCTCTCTCATATTGATTCTGCCTTCATCTTTATCTTATCCTTTTCAAATTTAAAAACCACAAAATACTATTTCCAAAATTCCCCTTACTTTCTCATTGTTCCATCTACTATCTGGACTTTGCCATATTTTTCATAAGAAACTTTTTTTTTGGCTTCCTACCAGTTGGCTTATGCAAAAAATTTTTCCACATTTCCCAACATCTTTGCTAAATGTTGTTGTATGGACCACACATTCCATCTTGTTTGGGCCATGCATTTCATCTTGGAATCTTTTATTTTTTTGTTGTCTTTCTAAAGGCATTGCAATCTGTTGATTATTTTCCTATAATTAGTCCATTCTGTGGTTGCTTTCTGCTATGGCTTGAGTTCAAGCTGAAATTTAATTACCATTTTAATAGTGTTAAAAGATGGAATCTGTAAGAAATATTTGATCTTGAGCCCTCATAAATGGAGTAAGGCCATTGTTTCTTGGAAGTGGGTTAGCTGTGGAGCAGGGAGCGGGAGCTTATTTGTTTTTTCCCTTCTGTCTTTTGTGCTCACTCATCTTTCTATCTTCCATCATTGGGATGAGGTAGCAAGGAAGACATTACCAAGAGCTAGCACCATGCTACTCAATTTTCTATAGTCCAGAACCCTCAGCCAAATAAAACTTTGCTTTTTAATACATTTCTAAGTCTATAATATTCTCTTAGAGTAGCACAAAAATCAGCAAAGATAGATTCTTCTTTTGGAATTTGCTTTTTTCCCCCTACTATAAACACACATCATCCATGAATGTAACCATCATCTTAATACTGATGACTTTTTTAGCTAGATGTTCAACCTTGGACCTATGCTTTGCAAACTACACACTACCAACATGATGGGATTTTTCCAAAAATAATATGAACAAATATCCTGAGACTCATTTGTTCAGCAGCATTACTTCTATACTTGCCATGTGGTATCAAGAGTCTTGTTTGAATGAAGTTCAGACATTAGGAAATTTAGTGGGACTGCATTATTGTAGTTGAATAGTATTGATAGTGAAAGATATGCTTTGGGTTACAGAAAAGGTATGGAGGAAATTTCTCACTCTGTCTCAACAGATAGACCAAAAGGGGGAGGGGGAGAAAGGAGGGAGAAGAGAAAATGTAGAGCTCAATAAAAATCAATGAAAACAAAAAAGAAAAAAAAAGAAGTGTTAGTTAACCTGATAATGGAGAGGTGGGATGGTAGAGAAGCAGAAAAGGATGACTTGTGCAAAAAAAAGACAGAATATAACAACACACAAAGATGAGTGTAGAAAGATCTATTTTCCATTCTGTGCAAAGTTGTCTCTGCTTCCTTATTGAGTCAGAGTTTATCTTAGTGCTGGCCCGATACATGTGCAAGTGTTATATGTGCATCTATTAATATGTGTTGAACAAAAAGCAAGATGCATTAAGTTCAGAAGTCATCGTTTCAAAGAACAGTGTGACTGTCCCGCTCACAGACATAGGGTGTCATTTTGGGGTAAGTGGGGGCCTCTCTAATAAGGGTATAGATTTCCTGCATTCTCTTGTTTCTGGATTCAGGTACTTGCAACCCCATTTGCTTGGCCTTCATTTGTCTGCCTCCACTTATATCTAAAATCTTTGTGCATCCATTTCTGATTCAAAGAAGCTCCAAGAAAGAGTCTGAGCACATCACTGGCACTGTGTGTCATTACCTACTGACATTTAACTCGAACAGTATTTCAGAAATATTTAGTGAAAGAGGAATATTCTACCAGAGAAATTTTAGACCTTTGCATTTGGATAGAGTGATATTTTTGAGAAGACTCCTTTTGCTCCCTTAGTGAAGTCAGACCCGCTTTCTGTAGGGATCACTTGGATAGACCAAGGTTCTGTCTGTCCTTCCTCAACTACAAAACGCTGTAATGTCTCAGTTTTTACATTGTAATCCCACTCCCAAGGGGGTTATACTGAGATGCTATGCTTTGGGAGGCATCAGGCCTATGAAAGAGCATTAGGTTCATCTTTTTGGGACTGGGATACCTCACTCAGGATAGTGTTTGTACTCACTCATAATTGGTTTCTAGCCATAAATAAAGGACATTGAGCATATAATTTGTGATCCTAGAAAAGCTAGGTAGGGGGGTGAACCCAAAGAAAAACATATAGTCATCCTCCTGGATATGGGAAGTAGACAAGATTGCAGGGCAAAACCTGGGAACTTGGGGATGAGGTGGCATGGGGCTAAGGGGAAATGGGGTGAGAAACGTGAGAAGGGGAGAATGGAGGGAGCTTGGGGGAATGGGATGGTTGGAATAAAGGAAGGGTGGACACAGGAGCAGAGTAATATATAGCCTAATTAAGGGAGCCATCTTAGGGTTGGCAAGAGACTAGACTCTAGAGGGGCTCGCAGGTGTCCAGGGAGATGTCCCCAGCTAGTACCTTGAGCAACTGAGGAGAGGTAACCTGAAATGACCCTATACCATAACCATACTGATGAATATCTTGCATATCACCTTAGAACCTTCATCTGGCGATGGATCGAGATAGAGACAGAGACCCAAATTGGAGCACTGGACTGAGCTCTTAAGATACAAATGAGGAGCAGAAGGAAGGAGAACATGAGCAAAGAAGTCAGGACCACGAAGGGTGCACCCACCCACTGTGACAGTGGAACTGATCTATTGGGAGCTCACCAAGGCCAGCAGGACTGGGACTGAATAAGCATAGGATGAAACCAGACTTTCTGAACATGGCAGACAATGAAGGCTGATGAGAAGCCAAGGACAATGGCACTAGGTTTCGATCCTAATACATGAACTGACTTTGTGGGAGCCTAGCCTGTTTGGATGCTCCCCTTCCCGGTCCTGGATAGAAGTGGGAGGACCTTGGACTTCCTGCAGGTCAGGGAATCTGGACTGCTCTTCATTCTCGAGAGGGAGGGGGAATGGAGTAGGGGGGAGAAAGGGGAGTGAGGGGAGGGGGCCATGTGTGTGAGGAGGGGGAGGGAAATGGGAAATTTTTTTTGCAACAACTAAAAAAAATAAAACAACAAAAAAAGAAAGAGCATTAGGTGAGGCCTCTATGGTAAAATTAGTGCCCTTATGGGGAAGGACAGGTGAGCTAGTTTGCTCCCTTTCCATCATGTAAAATACAAGCAAAACTTAGCTGTCTTTCAACTTGGAAAATGATGCTCATTAAAATTAAGTTTGTCATTACCCTAATCCTGTACTCTCAGCCTCCAGAAATGAGAGAAATGGCTGTTTACTCTTTATGCCACCCAGTCTGCGGTCATTTGTTACAGCAGTCTAAGCAGACTGAGACAGCTGCCATACTGTAAAGAACCTCAGTGAAATGCTTTGTGAGGGAGAGCTAATGTCTGACCTTGACCTGGGGGGCTGACCAGGTACATTCTTTCCAACTTGACCTCAGAGAACGAGTTCAAGTTCAAGGAGAGGAAACATGTCAAGAGACAAGTTTCCATTTCTTTCAAGTTGCCAGTAGTACTCAGGGATTCCTGTGTGTGTGTGTGTGTATGTGTGTGTGTGTGTGTGTGTGTGTGTGTGTGTGTGTGTACACAAAGGCAGGATATATTATACACTTAAAGTTGAGTGTGTTGAGTGTGCAGTTTACCCCTCCAGGGCCTAATGCTGGAAGTTGAGTGCTTTCTCTTCTTTTCCCATTAGGTTGCTAACTACTTCAAGCTAAGCTAACACTTCTTTATCTTAATGTCCCTATACGATAATATCTATATAATAAGTGCTCAGTAAGTGTTTCTGGAATAAATGAGTGAATAATAAAGCAGAAGGTACAATCTTTTTACTCACCCCTGAGGCATTATGGGACATCATTAGTTAATGCTTACAATGACTTATATGAGCCTTAATTACCAATGTTATATTGTCTGTCAACCTCTGATGTCTTATTTTTTGACATATGATATGACAGTTGGGCCTGGAACAGAATTCCCTGCTGTCCACTCCAACTTCAGCTCCTGCACTGAATCTGAGGAAGTGATGGAAGGCATCTTAGGGGGTGCCTTTCCCCCTAAGGCACATGTAAGGCATATTCCTTGACAAAAGCAGCAAAATATGTGAATGGTTCAGAACCTTACCCCCAGTGAGAAGCAGAAGAGATATCAGTTCTTCTTATGAGATCTTTGCTTTCCACTCTGGTACAAGAGCAAAGTGGTTTCTGACGTTCTGGTATTTGGGACTCTTTTTGTAGAGAATTAAGTGCAGGGCTCATCTTAGAAATGTTGCAGCCTTGCTATTTCTCCTCCACTATGTGAGAAACACTGGTGCTATAGAGATGAATACTTTGCATTGGTATGGATCTTGGATTACTGATACAAATTAAGATTAATTTTGTTATATGTATATTTGTGCTCTTGATTAAGGTATTGTGTTTGTCCAGCTCATTTAAAAATGTAATGTATAATCAAGAAATTCAGTTGATAGATAGTCAGGCTTATAGTCATGTTAATTTAGGTTTTCTAGATGTACAGAAGGATGGGTATTATTCAAGCCTTCCGAAGACTAACAGAAAATGGCATTTAAAATGTTTAATAAATTAGGACTTTTCTTGACCATGAGACACATCTGCTCCTGGCAGCACAAATCTACTTCAGGAGGATGATGGGCATCGAAGAGGCTCCTTATGGAATTTGTTAACCATTTGGGCAAGAAACTGTCCTTGTCTGGACTGCTTCATGGCATGCTGTAAAAACTGGACCTGCAGGACCTACAGAAAAATTACTACTGAAGTTGCCTAAGGAAGGTGAGACAGTCCTTCAGGGTTCTTGCTTCATGAAAGAATCTGCCAGACATTCCTCGGGACACAGAAGAAATTGACTAACAAACTACCAATATAGGTGGGACTGTTTTTGAAATTTCTGGCTTCATGGAGAAGTCTGCCAGATATTATGCCTATAAACTGAAGATGGATGCCCCAATGTTACAAAGTAACTTTGGGTGAGTGTCCAGGCAGTGAGATGTCTCTGTCAGTTCTAGAGTTTTAGAAGTTGCTTATAATTTACTTCCTGTTTACTTAGGTAGTATTATATCCTTCTGAAATCTTTAAAGGAGTTAAAGAAAGATAGTTATAATTATAAAAGTGAGATTAGGTATAAAACTTTAAACTCACAATGATAGGATAGATGATAGAGTATTTTCCTTAATTTTCCAAATGTAAATGAACTAAATATTGTAACTATAATTCTTGCTTGTTAACTGTTTTGTTATATGTAATTTTATTATGTTAAAGTTAAAACTTCCTTTTTATTTAGACAGAAAATGGGTGGTAATGTGAAATTCCCCTGTATAAGCTGTGAATATGTTTTATTACAATTGGTTAATAAAGAGAGCTGCTTTGGCCTACAACAGGGCAGAATAGAGCAAGGTGGGAATTCCAAGCAGAGATAGAGGAGAAAGTGGAGGAAGTCAAGGAGACACTGTTGACTGAGGTTTCTGTCCTGTCTGGTTCCTGCAGTTGTTAAGTCCCAAAGAAATCACACAGAGGTCTACATTAGTTATAAACTGATTGGCCCATTAGCTCATGTTTCTTATTAAATCTTATAACTTATATTAGCCCATTGTTCTTGTCTATATTAGCCACATGGCTTGGTATCTTAATCAGCGAGGCAGTTACATCTTGCTTCGTCTGTGGCTGGGTCAGTACTGCAGACTAGGACTTCCTTATTCCCAGAATTCTCCTGTTCTCATTGACCCACCTGTACATTCTGTCTGGTTGTTCCACCTATACTTCCTGCCTGGCTACTGGCCAATCAGCATTTATTTAAAATATAATTGACAGAATACAGACCATCGTCCCACACCATTTCCCCATCTTTTTTTTTTAAAGAACTCTAAATCTAAATCTAATATCCTTTGTTTAGCTTTTCTCCTGAACATTAGCCATAGCAACTTGTAACCAAAATTCTAAACAAAGGAGAATATCCATAGTCCATTATTTGGGAATGTGGATGTAGTTTTCCAGGCTACTTCCTGCTAGTTGGGGGCACTGATAATCTTATGGGGACCTAAAGAAAATTTAGAATTATGATCAAGATCTGATTGGAGATCAAGTGAGGCTTGATCATCTGAGGCAGCACACTTGAATCTGTTCTGGATGTAGAACTCAGACTTCTGAGCCGTCTGCTCCTATCAGAGATTTCTCAGGTGGTCTTCCTTGATCACACCTGGTTTTTCTTAACTTAGAATGAATCCATAACTTCTTATTTTCTGTGGAAATAAAAGCAAAGTCCCCTCTCCAAAGTAACATACCATTTGATTTCAATTTTAAAGTCAAGGTATTTTCAAAATACCTATCTTGAATTAATTCAGTGGCATTTATAAAGGAATATCTGCCTGCCTCTGTCCC
>NC_022009.1:33907564-33930796 GCF_000317375.1 Microtus ochrogaster | reverse complement strand
AAAAAATAAATAAATAAAAAAGGAAAAAATATAATTGACAGAATACAGACCATTGTCCCAAACCACGACACCTTGTAGCTGAAGAAGAAAGATAAGAGATGCTACTAGCCAGAACCTCACCTGTAAACCACAAGGCTCATGGTAAAATACAAAATAATAGGAATGAGCTAATTTAAGATGTAAGAGTTAGTTGTTAGGAAGCCTGAGCTAATAGGCCAAGCCAGTGCTTTAATTAATACAGTTTCTCTGTGATTATTTTGGGTCTTGGGAACTAGGAACAAATCAAATAAGTAGTCTCTGACTACACACTGGTGTTTAGGGAACATTTAGGGAAGTGACAAAAAATTATTTTGGTGATCCACAGTTCCTTTTTTATTGAGAAGCTCTCCCCCTCCCATTCTTTCAGAAATCTCTGGGTAGAACATCGAGTTAAATTTTGTTCTCTAAATTTCTGATGACAAATGATCCTGAGATGATATTGTATATGTACTTGTGTGTGTGTATCTCTGTGTGTATATGTGTGTATGTATATGAGCATATTGTGTATATGTATATATGTATATATGTGTGTGCATGTAATGTACACATGTATGTATGATCTGTATGTAGATCTCATTAATAAATGTGCTTCAAAATTGGTGGTTTTTATTTTGCTAACTCTCCCAGTGCATCTTCTGAGGAAAAGATGTTTCAGTATGTAAATTTTTTAGTATTCTCTCTTTCCAGTGTACATGTGTGCATACAGATATAGCTACAACATTGTTTAGAAATTCATTGGGAATAATTGGTACTATTAATGTGGAAAAATTAATAGTAGCATAGCATGCTACTAATTAATGAGTGATTGGAATAGGCAGGAGTTTCTGCACATTTATTCATGGTATCCTGGGAGTTATATAAAAGGCTGTTCGGGCAGCTGGACAGCTTCCTCATGGAGCCATGCCCAGTTTCATTTCCCTACCTCCTTTTCTGTAACTGCATTGAATCTCCTCTAGATCTTTCTTAGTTGAACTCTCATTTTAATGCTTAGGCTCTGGTAAAACTCCACAGACAGTGTGAAGCACCTTCAGATAGCTAGATCACTATTTATTCTGGTCAATAAGTGGCAAACAAATTCAAGGCTCTGAGGTTCTTTAGGTAGCATAATTAATACAGTTTTCCAGGTTAGGAGAAAGATAACCAAGCATGGGCCTTAGTAAACTGGAGCACACTTTTTTATTGCCAAAGATTGGGCGGGGTTATCTAGTTCCTTATGATTAAAGCATGCTATAACTCATCACTTCAACATCCATACTATATCCGGAAAATAGGCACAACACTTTTCTTCATCTTCTCATGAATAAAATTTTATATTGTTTCCACCTATTTTTTTAAATGGTCCTAAGAATCAAACCTAGGGCCTCAGGCATTGTCAACAAGAACTTCGACACTAACCTATATTCCCCAATCAACCACAAAACCTTTTGCTACTAGAATTTCAGTACAAAAGGCCTGGCTTCTGAAACTATACCTAATTAGGTGGATCACATGTCTCAGAACCCCAACTAATGAGATGGGGAATGGTGAAAAAAAAGAAGAAAGATTTAGTGAATGTGAAACCTTGGGAAGATGGACAGACAAAGGGGTCTAGACACTGCATTCTACCTTCCAGTTTCTGAAAGTGGGATTTTAGCTTTAGATAGAGGAAGGATTGGGGCAAGAAACAAGGATAACAGTTTCTGTCCAGTATGATCTGGTTGACCGTTATTTGAGGTATGTGTGTATAAGGAAGCTCAGAAGAGAACAACTTACTCCTGCAAGACGATCACTCCTAATCCAAGCTCTAGACTTGTAACAATAGCTAATGACCTTCTCTTATGGGAAGTGATGGGGGTGGTCTGTCCTTTTATGCCTTGCATTTGCTTGGAAATAGCTTTAGTTTCTTGTCACAAGGCTTTATTCATCAGTTCTGTTGTTTGTGGAATACAGGGTGACTTAAGCTTAGATGCCTCTTTGGGTTCCAGAATAGGACACTGTGACAGTTGACAGTTAAGATGCCTGAAGGACATAAAATGAAGTTGGTGATACCAGGCTTTTGAATTGCTTTTAGTGACCTTGTGTCCCCAAGTGACTCAGTGCCTCTAAATAGCTTCAACAGTCTCTCAGCTACCTCCTACCTGTAAAGCCATATATAGCTTACAGCTTTTGACACTTAAAAAATGATTATAAAGTCTAGTATCCCTAAAAGAAGAGAAATAAGTTATAAATTTTTATATTAAAAAACAAAACATGACAGGATGGAATGAAGCAGGAGACAACATAAATACAAATCTTTGCTCAGATTCAAAATTCAGCTGAACCATGTCTGGTATCATTGAGTCCTGTGAGACAGACCACTACCATGCATCCAGAGTCCTGTTATTCCTTTCTAGGTTCTACATTCATAGACATTGAGAGCAGTGAGGGAAGGTGCTCAGCATCAGACTGAAGCAGGGTATAGAAACAACAGCTGGATCCTGTGACTAGTGTCTGAAAGCAAAGCTATTCCAAGAGTCTGGAGAAAGCCTACCAAGAAGCCCCCTTCTGCCCAGCATGGGGGCTGGGGATGAGAAAGTGAGCCTATAGCAAGGCAGGGCATCCCAGGGCCTCACTAGGGCTGAAGGGGCACAGTGGCTGCCTTTCGTCTCTTCATTCTGAAAAATCCTATCCGTAAAGCCAGTGCCCTTCCACACCCCCAGCTAACATGGCTATTTTGAGACACTTCAAACTAGAAATCATATCTTTTATTTAAAGAACATTTTAAACGTAACCCACTCCACACTCCGGTTCTTGCCCAAATTCATGACACGGTTACTGTCCAGTCTTCTAAAGCAGCATTAGCACCAGAGGGACACATATCTTTGTCAACGCCATATCCTCCCCGCATCTTTAAAAACTAGAGGCTCAAACTTTGGGGTCCTCTGGAAAAGAGTGTCACTAAACATAAATTATGCAAAATCCTTGACTTGGGCAAAATGATTTTTCTTTCAAACATCCCATTTCTTTCTTTTTGTTTTTTCAGTATGCATGTGTGTCAAAAGCAGCCTACATCTTTCAGCACAATCAATAGAAATGATTTATTTAGTTAAATGTTTGAATAAGCCAGGTAGATCAGAGCTACGCTTATTTCTAGGTAAAGGAGAGCCCCTGATCTAAATCTGACTCTCTTTAAATGTCAGTTCAGAATCTAATTGAGTGGCTCATCATGATAATGACTCACTGAAAGAACCTCCATAGTCAGATGCCATAGTCTTGCCTTTGCTATCTCCTTTTTCCCTCCTCTCTCTTTTCTCCTTCCTTTCCCCTTTACTCTTGTCTTGGTCTTGAGTAACTGAACTTAAGCCGGAAGTATTGGGAGGTGCCATTCAATCAAAGACTCCATAAGAAAACAATGAATGTTCTCTTGGCTATAAGCAGGGATTAGGGTTGACCTGGAAGCTCTCTGTGGGAACACTCCCACAAGAACTCCAAGTGGTGTTGGCGCCACTATGAATCTTTGCTGTCCCTTTTCAAACTGTCCTAAGTCTCGCTAAGTAGAGACTTCGCAAACTTAGCATCAGGTGTCACGAGGACAGGTAACCTTGCCTTTGCCTGGCTCTTTCTGCTTCCCTGGAATACTTTCATAGTAGGAAGCTTCCATTCTCACTTTTGGAGAAATAGAACAACTTATAGCCGATGAAATGGACGGGAGCCATGTATGTCACTGCGAAGTGTGCAATTGAAAATCCGTTCACAGACAGCTCACCATTTTCTTTATTGAATCTGCCAGCGAACTGATGTAGACTCTGAGTGTTTAGACATACAGGGGTGTCCAACTTTTTGATATTAGGATGTGATGTTACCATCTATACAGCTTGCTCTACCTCACAATGTTTTTTGTAGGTTTTCAGTGTTGTATTGGGTTACATTTTTTTTGAGCCACATGTGACCCACAGGCCATGACTTGGATGTCCTTGGTAATGTATAGCTTTATCTACACCAGCTTGACTTCTTCCTAAATTTCTAATCTGCAGTAGAAGCAGTGTCAGGTGATTTGGGCCGTACTTAAAATAGTTTGTACTTTTTTTGATTGAGAAAAATCCACTCACCATGTACTTAGAGATCACAACAAAGGGAAACTTCTCAGTTTCCAATCATTTACCGCGATGTTTGTACTGACTTCATGGCAGCCCATTAACAAGCACCCTCTGGATTGACACTGATTCATGGGCTACACGGGCCTCCAAATAAAGGCTGGAGGTGCATTAATCTAGAGAAATTGGGTGTTGCGGTGGAGGAGCATGGGTCCGTGATACATCACTTGGAGTGGACCTGTACAGGAAAACCACACAGTCAGGGACATATGTGTTGTCACTTTCACAAAGCAACAAAGAATCCTTGTTTTTCTTAGCTTCTGCTACATTGAAGTCGGTTGACAGATCCTAACTCTTCCAGAATTTGCTGGTCTAGGAGCGTTGATTACCTTTCAGCCTGAGCTTTAAACTTCAGAAGGAAGGGAACATACAGGATGAAGGTGATGTCTGTTTGGTTTCTTACCAAGAGACAGAAAGGGTGTGGATTCAGATGGGCATGAGGTATAAAGGATCTTGGAGGAATTAGGGGAGGGGAAACCATAATAAAAATTATTGTATAGAAAATCTATTTTTAATAAAGGAAAAAATGAATAAAAAGTAAAATAAAATAGAATAAAAAGAAACAAAAGTGGAAAGAAAATGAAATCAGACTCTTTCATAAGATGTTTTGCTCTTCATTATAAAAATGAGGTGCCCAGTTACCTGCACTGTCCAGCATCACTAAGGACACAAAGAGGGTGGAGAAGTGTTTATGTTGGGCTCTGTCCTCCCATGTGCACTTTTATGAAACTTCAGCATTGCAGTTTTTGTAGGTTCTAGGAGCCTGGCTGAAAGGCCTTTTATAGCTGTGATGATTTGTTACTAATTGGAGCCAGTTGATAAGTAAAGTAGGAGACAGAAAATGCAGGGCCAGATTCAATGGATGTGTATTATATGAATTCTCTAGAAGAGGAATGCCTGTATCCTGACTTTAGGTATTGAGGGATGACTGACTGGACCAGCACGGCTGGTAGGACAGTCAATCCTCCAAATCAGTGTGTCCTACCAAACATACTCAAACAACTTTGGATAAAAAAAATTGAGAAAAAAATTACAGCTATGCTGGTCAGTGCAGCCATTCCATTGTTATTAAGCAAAAACAATATAGTAGCTATTAACAAAGCATTTATATCATGTTAGGTATTATGAGTAACCCATTCATGATTTAAAGTATACAGGGGAGGTGTATGTTATATGCAAATACTTCATCATTCTGTATAGGGAACTTGAATATCTAAGGAGTTTAATGTTATGGGCATTCGGTACTTTTATGAATGACAAGAAATGCCTCAGTTTCATGACCTTACTGTTCTTTTAAGAAGAAAAATAGAATTATAATATTTAAAAACCACTAAAGATATAAGTGAATTTTCTAATACAATTTTACTAGACTAAACCTTTCACTGACAATTGTATGTCTATCTACCATCCATCCATCTATTTATCTGCTATCTATCTATCTATCTATCTATCTATCTATCTATCTATCTATCTATCTATCTATCTTTTATCTACCTAGATATAATTTTTTATTATCTATATATCTGTTATTTACTTATCTATTATCTATCAATCATCTATATCTATCCACTGATCAATCAATCATCTATTATCTGTCTCTATCCACCTACCAAGTGGAATCAACAGGAGATGAAGGTAAGAAAAAAAGTCCATCTCATCAGCTCAAGCAACACAAGCCTCCAGTTAAAGATCTATGTAGTTTCATTGGATGTGGGACAGCTATACCATGAACTTCCACATCTGTGTTGGAAGTTATATTGCTACACGATCTCCATTTCACCAGTCCTGCATGTGCATAACTGGCTTACCATCTATCTGCCCACCAACAGCAAAGTTTCCAGGATATCCTTACAGGACAGTTACTGAGGATGATTTGAGCCATTCCAGTCTTCCCTTTCTTATTTGGTGTTGTTCTCAGGAGTACATGTAGAAAACACCGAGGATGTAATTCTAAGATAGGGAGCGCTAGCTAGGTGGGGCTTTGTAATTTTCTCTGAGTTTTGATGTCTTGCATCTCAATTCAGCTTTAGTTCAGCATCCCCTTTTACCTGTGTGTAGAAAACCTAATGTGGGTTACTTCTTTAGTCCTCTTAGCTGTAATGCAAGTGAGATACACACAGAGAAAATTGATTTGCTCTAGATTCCTTTCTTGACTCATGGGTACCAGCTTGTAATGAAGCTTGTCTAGTGTTTTCCCTTGCAACCTGTATATAGGTAATAAATCAACTTCTTGTATCCTGTTGTATGTGAGATGTCTTCTGGGTCCCTGGACTCATTTTGGTTACCACTGTATAGTGAGCCTGATTGACACTTCTAATATATACTCACATTCACATTTTCTACAGCTCTGATCTGCTTTTGGGAGCAACAGCCATGTGAGATTAGCATGTTCTTCAAACCCCAGCACCCCAGCACCCCAGCACCTCTCACTGTATAGTAGACATGCGTTCATCTCTGCTTACCAGTGTGTGGCCTTGAACTGTGTCTCCATTGTATGGTTTTCTGTACCCAACTAAGAATGAATTGCCTCCTGTCCACCAGCCAATAAAAATGCTCTGGCATTCAAAACAAGCAAGGTTCCCAAATTCAAATCTGAAGTTTGTTATTTATGGCAAATCACCATATAGCTTTAAGCTTCAGTTGACTTAGCTGTAAAACTAAAGAAGTATGTTTGTGAGAATTTAAAGACAAGAACATGGAAAGTGCCTAGTGGATGGACCAGATCATTTAGTAACCATTCAAGAAATGTTAGCCGTTAGAAATGTTATTAACACAGCTACCAGTGTCACCAGAGTAACTGTAATTATTCATCAATCACAATAATTTGTTCATTCCTGCCCTACACTGTTGATTCTCAGTTCCAAACCAAGGTTTCTCCCTAGTTCTATGGTGGTCAGTGTTCTTTCAAACACCCCAGTCTAATTCTATATACGGTTACTGAGTCGTTAAGATAATATTTTCACTACCAGCAACAGTAGATTTGTCTTTACTAGAGTAGGTATGGGCACTGGAAAGGAAGTTTGTAGCCCCCTCCTTATGTATATGGCATATCCAAAACATTGTTGTTGATAGTGTTTTATTTTTTAGCATGAAGGCACAATGTATATCTCTACTGTTGCTAAGTGCATGCACAAGAAAATTTTTTTGAACATCTAAACCAGACAAGCATACTTTTTGATGATAAACTGTGCATGTTTTGATTTTTGAAAAGTCCTGTGGATTGTTGTAAAAGGCTGTGGCTGCCCATATTGCAGTTATGAGCATATAAATGCTCATATCTGTCATAGGTGTGCATAATCATGAAATATATCACCATCTAAGTAGGCTCATGCAAACAGGCCACACTGCAGAACACCGTATCATCTTAGAGTAATGCATGTGCATGGTTGAACGATCTCTTTTAGTATAAGCAGGTATAATAATTTTCTCCAAAATATTGCAGGACAAATGTGCTGGCTAGCTATATGTCAAACTGACACAAGGTGTACTCATTAGAGAGGAAGGAGCTTGGCTGAGAAAATGCCTCCATAAGATCAGGTTGTACTCAAGCCTGGAGTGTTGTAATGATAGGAGTGGCGGGGCTGCGTCCCCAGCACCCCGCTGCCTGCAAGGCTAGCTTTACCGGAAATAATTACACGGAAACTGTATTCATTTAAACACTGCTTGGCCCTTTAGCTCTAGCCCTTACTGGCTAATTATAATATCCCGATCAACCCATCTCTAATAATCTGTGAGCACCGGTCTTAGTGAGCACCGGTCTTACCGGGAAGATTCTAGCCTACGTCCATCCTGGGTCGGAGCTTCCTCGCATGTGTCTGCCCGGGAGTGGGGCATGGTGTCTCTTTGAGGCATCTGCCCCCTAGAGGAGAGCTGTCGAGTCTGAGAGCTCACTTCCTCTTCCTCCTAGTATTCTGTTCTGTTTACTCCTCCCACCTATGTTTTAACCTATCAGGGCAAGCAGCTTCTTTATTTAATTAACCAATGACCTTCCTCCATCACCTGGAGGGCATTTTCTTAATTAGTGATTGATTGAGGAGGGCACAACACATTGTGGGTGGTGCCATCCCTAGACTTGTGGCTCTGGGTTCTGTAAGAAAGCAGGCTTAACAGGCCATGAGGGGAGCAAGCCACCAAGCAGCATTGCTCCATGGTCTCTGCATCAAGTCTGTTCTCCAGGTTCTTTCCATGTTTGATTCCTGTCCTGACTTTCTTTAGTGATGAGTGGTGGTTTGGAAGCATAAGGCAAATAAACCTTTCCTTCCCTAAGTTGCACTGGTCATGGTGTTTTACTACAGCTATGATAACCTTAACTGGGACAACAAATTTTCTTAGATCTGACAGAATACTAGAAACTGTGATTTTACTGGAAATTTTAGGCAGCACTGCCCTAGTGGTTTCCTCACCTGCACTTATATTTTGTATATATTTGTGCTTTTGTGCTATAGAAATTGGCATCATTACATGTTACAGATGTGTAAGAGACACTAGATATTTTTGAGTAATTGAAGTAATCTGTCAATCAATGGTTAGAGGGCTTTCCTTTCAAATCTAAAGATACACTTACTTGCATTCTGATATTAATTATAATGAATCACACCAGCCTTGATATTTGAGGTGATGATTCACTGCTGCTGCTGCTGAACTCATCAGCAGGGTAAGGTTTCTCTAGTTCATCTTTGTGTCTTCAATCTCAGAAACTCCTCAATTGCTCAGAATGTTGGCAGGATTCAGGGATTGGTGAACACTGTGAAAGGTGCCCTTACTATTCCCTTGAGACTGGTCTTTCTCATTTGGCCTCACCACCATGAGCCTTTGAACTTGAGCTCTTTGCTAAGTACCATTGTGCATTTTCCTCTCTCTCTCTCTCTCTCTCTCTCTCTCTCTCTCTCTCTCTCGTCTGCCTCCATTCACCTGTAGAATACATACTTGGAGAAGAAGTGAGCCATGAATATTCGTGACACTGAAATGATAGATAGCAGTCTAACTGGTGCCCTTTTAGGCATCAACAACTCTAATTTATGGGCACAGGATAATAGTTTTGTATTATATAACAGCAGATTTAAATTTTTCAAGTGAACTATTGTTTCCACATATTTTCAGTTGCAGATAGAATTAATTGAGTGTTTTAATATCACAAGGAATGGACCAACCTGCTTACTTAGATGTGAAACCTCTTTTATAAGACCTGTTTTGCTCTTGACTGTTTCTGCTAGCGGTATTGGTAGATGTCAAATATGAAACCATTATATTATATTTTCTATTTAAGGTGTATCTGGAGTTTAATCAACTAAGTTACCTCATTAATATTTATCTTCATCATTCTAAGATATACACATATGTAGTTAAGTTAAATATTTCAGAGTTAGATCTGCCATGTACAACAGATTCAAGGAAAACTGGCTAGAGGTAAAATTATAGAACTGATGTTATAGTTCTAGAATATCACCTTTGTTTCTGATTTCTCCCAACTTACTGTTTCATCTGGTATCAAGCCTCCTTATTTGTGGTTCAAGATGGATAATCACCTACACCTACTGTGTTCTTATTGTGTCCTAGAAAAATGAATGGATAAAGAAGAGTATATCCTTACTTAGGAATGCTTCTAAGATGTCCTAACATAATTTAAACAACTCTCGCTGGCCAGAATTCTGCTAAATTATCACATTTCCCTCAAGATACAGAAGGCTGTTTTGTTGATATAGTAGTTGTTGTTGAGACAGGATGCTATATAGCCTAGTCTACTGGCCCTGAATTCCTTATGTAGCCAAAGGTAGTCTTGAACCACTGATCCATCTGTGTCTGATATCTTAATTGCTGAGATTATTAGCCTTTCTTCAGATATATTTGGTGAAAGCATGTTTTATTTTTCTGAGAAAGAGTCTTTTCAACCGGAAACACAAACTGCACAACAGAAGTGGAAACAGTTTTGAGCAATGTGCTCAATTCCTATGGCAGTCTAACAACAGCAAAACAAAACAAAACAAAACAAAAACAAAACCAAAAAAAAGCGCTATTTCATTTACAAACGCAATAGCCACTTAATGACTTCTTGTTTCTATGATCATCAGTCTGAGCATGGTTCATCTTAATCTTCTTTCCAAGACCTCTCTAGAGTCTCATCAAAGTGTAAGATAGGGTCCAATCTCATGTGCAGCTTCAACAGTGAAGGATCCTTTCTGTGCATCTCAGGTTACAAGCAGAATGGCGTTTTGTTGCTCTCCGGTTCTAGAAAACTTAGTTCTTAACGATGGCTATATAGCTACTGGTAAGTTGCTTATGCATATATGTTGAAATATTTTCTCCATTTTCCCCTTGAAATGTCAGATTTTCAGATTTTCCATTAAGAGTTTTGATTTACGTTGAGTTGGCTTTTGTACAGTGTGACTGGTAGGGATCTAGCTTAACTCTTCCATATATGTTTATCAGTTCTGAATATTATTTATTGAAGAGTCTGTCTTTTCTCCCCCATGTTTCCCCCCACCAGCATATTTGTTAAAAATTAGGTGGCAGTAGATGTGGTTTCTTTGGGTCCATAACTCTATTTCATTTAATGTCTATTATTTTTTGGTTTCCAGCTTTTTTTGGGCCTTTTGTCTAATGTGATACCAGATACTATTTCAATTATTTTGTAGCTGCTGAAATTTGCTTTATTGACTAAAATTGACCTTTTTTACAGAGAGCTCCATGGACTGATTAAATGAATGCTTCTCCAGGGTTTGGGATGAAGATTTTTCAGATATATGCAAGGTTGTTTGTTATATGATAATGTTTCATTTAAAGTTTCTTTATTGACTTTAATTCTTTTGTCTAGATGATGAGATTGGAGAAGCACAAATGTCATCACAATAGTATATATATTTAACTGTCCCTTTTTGCACAGTAGTGTTTGTTTTTTGAAATTACATATTTGATATACACATATGCTCATATTTAAAAATTTTCCACTCATGCATATGCTCATATTTTTAAAAAATCTATTCTAATTTTGGGTTGAAATCTACCAAATGATGTGGGATTGGGATTTCTTCTGTGTGCTGTGAATACCATTGGTTAATAAAGAAACTGCCTTGGCCTGATAGGGTAGAACTCAGGTAGGTGGAGAAAACTAAACTGAATGCTGGGAAAAAGAAGGGCAGAGTCAGAGAGAAGCCATGGAGCCACCGCTGGAGACAGAAAGCACTGAAACTTTGCTGGTAGGCCAGAACCTCGTGGTGATACACAGAATTGTAGAGGAAGCCCAGCCCAATGGGGGGCGTGTTTGACTCGGGCTAATGTTTATGTATAAATCTGGCGGGTGTGAGCCCCGCAGGTCCTTTTTTGTATTTCCTGCCCATCACTGGATCCCTGGTGTTGTAAGCTATCCCTTCATTAAAATTTGCTGTTTCATATTAAGCTAGCCTGGTTATTTTGCCACATACACAGAATAATAGAGATGGGTTAAATTAAGATGTAAGAGTTAGCCAATAAGAAGCTAGAACTAATGGGACAAGCAATAATATGGTTTCTATGTGATTATTTCAGGGCTAAGTGGCTGGGAACAAACTAGCAGCCTTCCTACTACAACCAGATATGAATAGAGTTACTTTCTGTTGTTTTTTTTCTTTCTATCTTCATTTTTTCTTTTTGGCTTCCATTTGCTTGGTATATTATCTTCCATCCTATTACTTTATATTTGTATGTTTTTGTTAGTGAGGTATTTCCTTCAGTTAACACTCACTTGTATCCTGTACTCAATAAAATCAGCTATTACAAATCTTTTTGCTTTTTTATTTTTCTTGTACTTCTGTGTCATAATTTGCACACCTGTCCATGTGGAAATGTATTTCTGTTTTAGCTGTAATCTCTTATTGATCAGTCCCCACTATCATGTAGAGAGGAGAAAGAAACCAAATATGAACTGTAACATGTGGGCCTGCATGTTGGGGTTTCTGTCCTGCCCAGTTCCCACAGCTGGTAAACCCCAAAGAAAATCATACTAAGAGTCTACATTAGATATAAACTGATTGGCCCATTAGCTCAGGCCTTGTATTAGCTCTTATAACTTATATTAGCCCATTATTCTTATCTATGTTAGCCACATGGCTCAGCACCTTTTTCGGTGGGGTAGGTCACATTCTGCTTCTTCCATGTCTGGACAAGACTGCGGAAAGAGCTTCCTTCTTCCTAGAATACTCCTGTTCTCATTGCTCCACCTCTATTTCCTGTATTGTTATGGCGTAAATGAACGGCAGACAGAATTTATTATTAAATATTCAGCTTTAATAAGGGAAGGACTTACAAAACCGAGGTTCCCGTGGAGAACAGGAAAACAGAAGGGAACACGGGGAGCATGCCTGCAATCTTTATAAGTAGAAAATAACCTCAGGGGATCTCGCCCTTCAAGCAAGCTGATTGGCTGGGCTTCCCCTACACAGTCTGGTTTTCCTGCCTATACTTCCTGCCTGGCTACCAGCCAATCAGCGTTTATTTAAAATACAATTGACAGAGTATAGAATTGTCCCATACCAATGAACATATACCTCAGTTTGATTAAATTAAAAAAGTCATATGATCATAGAACAAAAAATTAGAAAAATAGTAGCATAAGCTATGAGAGTATAAATTACTTAGGGTAAAAATAAAATAAATGAATGCAGTAAAGGATGGGGCAGTGAAGGCAGAAAATGAGAGGAGAACCATGGTTAAAAAGAGGGAGAAATAAGTAGCACAGAGAGGAACATTCTGAAAAGAGAGAAGAACAAAATATGAAAAAGCTTTAACAAACAAAAAACGGGTACATTCCCACAGTATGTGATGAAAAGGCAGACAAGGAGGATCATGAGAGTGTGGCCAGTTTGAAGGACAGTTTTAAAGAAATGGGCTGGAGAGATGACTTTGTGGCTTGTAGTACTGGCTGCTCTTTCATGAGTACTGCATGCACCTGGTGTACAAACATCCATTCAGGCAAACACTAATACATATAAAAAATAAATAAAATCTCAAAAAAGTTTTCAAAAGAAAAAAAGTACATCAAATAATTAGACAAATATCGGAAGGGTAATAAAATTAAGAATATACTTGATTAAAATGTAATAGCAAGATTCATAATAAAATGTAAAGATTATGAATAAAAGAAAATAATAAAAAGGTGAAGTTTTTGGCCAACTTAATTCTGGATCCTCTGATACTGAGTATGTCTGATGAAGGGAGTGGTCAGCTGAATTTGAATCTCTTACTTTTTCTGATGTTTAGGCTAGTGCTGAGTCTGGAAATGTCAGGTATTTCATAGAGTTTTTTATTTCTTAGAGGCTTTATTTGCATACAAGAAAACTCTGCCATCCACACCCATCTTCTCCAATGTTTCAGAGATACCACAGTTCATACCTCTTAAGAAACATACTGAGATATGTCCTGGAACTCTATCCAGTGGTCTCAAATGGAGTTCAGCCTTAACAAACTGTGGAAGGGACAATGCAAAAGAGCCATGTGTTCTTCTAGACCTGAACTGTAGTGCTGTGGGCAGTGATGGGTGTGACACATGGGTGGCGCTAGTTGTCAGACTCTCCATTGTCCTTTGACTCGAGGCTGTCACGTTTGCAGCTATCCTCAGGTTGGTTCCTAACCACAGTGGGCAGGGCTAAGGAACACCGCAGCATTCACTGTCTGAATCTGCTATCACTGTTGGCTTTTCCACTGGCTTCACCTGGCCTTCCCCTGCTCCACAGCTGCCTAGCATGTGGTCGGACACCTATCCAGTTGCTCCAGCACATTGTCTCTTTGAGTCTTGCCTTGTCATGAGGCTTCTGCTATAGCTCGTTCTTCATGAAGAGCCTTCTTCCCAAGATGGTACCCAACCACAACCCTAGCAGACACGACAAGGGACAACATAATCTTCCTTTTAAATAATGGCCCATTATGTGATGGTGATAATTGTATTATCAAATCTTCCACCTGGACCCAGGTCTTATTCTTTGGGTGAGACTGCTAGTCTCTTTACACCACCATTTTCTGACTGACTTTTGGACTAGGCTTGTTTCCTCTACCCTTACCAGGGAGCCATGACTGGAACTGTGACTGGAGCTGCTTATTGCCACTCCCTGTCCTTCACTCTACATCGCTCTTGTGTGCCCTCTGCTTTCCTGCTGTCCCATCACTTCCTTCATGGCTTTGGATGTTGTGTGTGTGTGTGTGTGTGTGTGTGTGTGTGTGTGTGTGATAGAGTGTATTATTCTTTATTAGCGAAATCATTCATTCACTGCGGAGGCAGCTTCTAATTGGTACTCTTACCCCAGAAGTTTTAAATCTCACCTGAAAAGTTCCTAGATATAAACATGGGATTTTTTTTTCCTGTAAGTATTGTCATGATTATCATTCATCACAGCCCATTTTGTGCTGTGGTCACAGAACACTACAGAATAGCAATTTGTCAAGAAAAGAAATTTTTTTTTCTGAAGTCCAAGATGAGGGCTTTAGTTTCTGGTCTTTGATGGGATCTTCCTGCTGTACCCTTACATGGTAGACTGCTGAAGGGCAGAATGGGGGTGATACTTTGTCTTAATGTGATAGAAGAACAGGAGAGAGAGAATCTATTCCCACAAAGCCTTTTTATGATGACATCCTTTTCCATTTTTTAGGACTGAGCCTTAGTGACGTACACATCCTAAAAGGCTCTATCCTTTAACCTTGTTGTTCTAGACACAGTGTTTATAACACATGGATTTTGGGTCATGTACAGAGTGCAGCAGCTTTACTCCATGAATTACCTTAGCTTTGATAATCTTCTATCTTACTTTTGTTAATTCTGTGTCAACATATCCTGATTCTATTTCTATACAACAATTAACTCAAAAGTATTGCCCTTAACAGATGATCATGCTAATTTTTATATATCATTCTTACATAAAAACACTATGGAGCTTCTTCAAACCAGTAAAAATAAAATTATCAGGAACTTAGCTATCCTACTGCTGGATGTGTACAAAAAGAGATGCTATAAAACATAAAAGAGATTAGCACCTTTATTCAAATTATGTACATACATACATACACACACACACACATATATATAAAATCATAACTTTTACCCTTTGAATACAAGAAAAATTTAAATTTGGCAAGCAAATTTTTTATGAAAAGAAATATCATGAAAGAAGTCTTGTAGATGAGATTACAAAGAACATGGGACCAAGCCACTTCCTTTTCCAGAGCCTCACGTGATTGGATTACTGAAACTGCTTAATGATTAAACATTTATTTTTCTCGCTGTGGCACAGTTCCATGTACAGATATATAATTCAACAATAAGTGTACAAGGACAATAGGTTGCCATAGAAGCTGTTATTACAATGCCCAAAGTTATCTAATTCTTTGACATTGATGCATTAATTAGATGTTTCAGCAGTGAATGTGCCCTGGGAATGTATGCGAATACAAGACAATAAATGTTCCTTTCTAAATATTTAATGTAAGAATCTCATCTTTAGGTAGTTACTTTGTACATCATCATGTGAGATAAAGTGAAGATGGATAGTTCCATTACTCATCTTTTTGGTCAAAAACGATAAGCAGAATCTGCAAATGCATCACTTTCCTGTTCTCGTTATTTATCCTGTGGCTTTAAGAATAATGGTTCCATTAGAGTTTCATGTATTTCCCGAATCAGGGAATGGTCAATTATTGGCAACAATCACATTCCCCACACTTCACTAATGGCTGGTGGCCCACACTGTAAATTAAATAGGAGACAGAGCAAGCATAAAATGTGGACCCCTGCTCTGGCTAATTTAAAAGGTGTTTCATAACATTAACCCTGCATGGAGAGGCATGCCAATTGCCGTAGAACCATAGGAATATGTATAGAATATGGCTTTCAATTTGGGGTGCTGCATTTTGAGACCATTATTACCTGTCTGAATGGTTACCAGAATAACAAAGGATATAGAAATCATGATGGCTGGCTTAAGATTTGATTGAAGGAAACAGGATGACTTTTACCAGAGAAAAGGAAATTTGAAGATGATTTAGTAGGTGTCTTTAAATGTTGAAAGCAGGAGAACTGACATATTTTGTTTTAAAGGACCATATTCAAAATGTGGTTACAAGTGCCTGCAGTTCTGGCTCTAATGAAGAGCATCGCAATAGAGATAACCAATAAAGCAATGAAGTACTCTTTGAAGTATGCTTTCTTTAAAAATATTCTAATCAACATAATTAATGTGGATGCAAATGGATTTCTTCTACAGCAGAGTTAGTTGGGTCAAAAGATATCTTGGGTTCCTTCCATGCCAGTGTTTGCTAGCATTCACCATGCCTCTGATGTCTTACTTCAGTACCCACTAATAGGATGAATCTTCAAGAAAGAATTAGGAGAGATTGACAATAACATTTAATTCACTTAACAGCTAGCACCATACACTTGACATATGTGAGTCACCTTTGTTTAAGAAAAACATATGGATACGTCAGATGCTTGCGTTTATGTGATGTAGTTCTGGATCGTGGTGCTGGAATGGGTGTTTTGTGTACATTGTCTGATGGAAGAGAGAGGAATCAAACAATGAATTGAGACAGCACCAAATGATCTCTTGGAGTTAAGTCCACAGAAGCCTTTGCAAGCTCCCCTACAGCCCAGGCTGGCTGCTAAGTGTAGCCTGATCACCTACACTATTTTAGTGATACCTTCACTGAAATGAAGCAAAGTGGATTAGTAGCATTGCCTGTAATCTTAACAATATTGCAGTTGCAAAACACCTCAGAATATACCTTTTCAGTTCTGGTGGCCTAATTCTGAACTTTTGAGGTGTTGCAGATAAGAGCTGTCTCCATTGAGAAAGTTGACTGTGGTGCGTAAATGATTCCGCACAATGGGGAGTGTCAAGGTTAGTTGTGAAGGAAGGCAGAGCCAGCAGCTCCACTCTGACAACTGATTAGATTTGCTGTTTAGAAACCATGTCTTCATGTTTCGTGAAATCTCCATCTGTAGCCCCAGGCCAAGTCCTCTGTAAAATCTCTCTGAATATTAAGTTGGCAGAAATGATTTGTTCAGAGTCTGTTTCCATGTAGCCAAGTTCTGATCCACTCACATATAATTGGCTTAACAATTTCTCTGTTGAGGCTCTATAGAGGCTCTCTCTGTGATGGCAGCGAGATTAAGGGATGAGACTGAGTAATGTTCATGCGTTCCGGTCCCTGCTTCTTGGCAAACTATCAGATGATGCAAGAATTTCTGAGGACATTAAAAAAAATTATATGAAATCTTCTTAAATTTATTTTTTACTCTAAAAAGACAATGGAAGTTACATCAAACATTTGGAGAAGGTTGAGAAACTATAAAATAATAGCAAAATTTTCACAGTCCCAGCTTAAGCGTGGAAAGAGGGGATGAATATCAATTGGGAAATGAGAGAGAGAAACTTGTGGGACAGAATCTTTCTAAGCATCACCAATAGTGGAGCTGTGTTCTCACTATTCTTTTAAAATTGGGGAGAAAAGCAAAAAGAGAGACAGGTTGTTGTCTCCTCTGAGTGACTTTTATTATCACGGGTGAGTAGAAACACTAACTTCACTCCGTTCTTTCATTTTAGACATCTCCATACTTCGGAAAGTCACCAATAGGGTGTGGGGATGACATGTTGAAATTGTTATTGGTTTCTGTCAGTAAGAAAGGAGTGTGTCAAGATGAAGCCTTTCCAGTCCTGGCTTATTGGAGCATGGGCTGCAGTTGTGACCTCCGTGGGGTATTCTTTCTCCCTCAGAACCAGCAGACTCTACCTTTGAGGGTTGTGTGTAGGCAGCTCATTGCTCTCGTTCTCCAAACCGAAGTCATTTTATATCAATCCTGTTTCATTTTTCAGTTTCTGTGAAGCCATTCCCTTCATTATTTTTGACACACATTCTTAAGATTAGATCCATATGTTTATTAATTCCACAAGAAATCCAGAAGAAATCAGATCTGGGCAATTTATGACTCCTGAAAGCCCTTGAAAGATTACAGAAATCTTTCAATAATAAAATACAATATGCAGTTATTCTAGAAATTTCTGCTCACTTATCTTCATAATCGTAAATTATTTCATACCTAATTACAAACAGGCACACTGAATAATTGTCTTCATTGAGGGATGTTTGACACTGAGAAAATATAGCCTTATTTTATAAACCTTTTAATGTTCCGACTATAAATATGTCGCAGCTAAGGAGTACTGCATCTTTAAGTGTATTAAAGTCACTCTTGTGTAACCAAACATAATGGGATTTTTAAATGAATTATAACTAAAGTACTTAACAAACAACTTTTTAAACTTCCAACATGTGTAAAGCGGTTTGAAACTGTCCGTTTCATATTAAATGCCCCAAAGTATATTTCATTCAACCCATGTGGCAAAAGGTTATATTGGTGGAAGCTTTTCCAAGATGTAGACCTAACAGAAAGGAAGGATTCAACAGGGAATTTGATACCGTATTCTCCCTTCGTACATACAAAACGTTTCACCAATGAGGTGTCAGATACCTGTTTATGTTTGGGAGAGGTTTGGAGTAAGATCGGGACATATGCATTCAATCTTTAGTAAAGGGATTGTCCATCTGTATTTTGGTGCCTTAGAATGGAATAATGATGTTGTAAAACACTAAACTTTCCCTTCTGTTTGAGATCTCAATTCACACTGCAGAATGGCTGGCCTGCCTACAGAAAGAGCAACTTGATGTGTCTTTCCATTCATTTGATCATCCATGGTCTTACATGGCTTATTTCCCAGTTCTAATGACAGATTGCAATGACTGGCTTGTTTAAATCTTCAGCTGACACCGAGACTCATCCTTACATTGCAGGATAACGAGGTCTTTATCTACTTTTATAACTTCCGTATCCTAGACAGTAGGAGTTCAGGGAATGGTTTCTAAATGAATGGATAAGTATTTATGGAATGGTTGTATGTTGGGGTTTGAAAATTTAAGGACAAAGAGCTCTGCTCTCAGGAATCCTGCTACCCATGAAAGGCAGTCTGGTTTCTGGAGAGTATATGAGACAAATGGAGGCAATCATAGTATCATTTGCTGAATTGCTTTGGTCTGTAACAAAGAATTTACAGAAGTAGGTAGAGGATAGACTGCTGGAACTTCTAGAGACAGCATTCCTGAGTACTGGCTCCAGGACTGTCTTGTGCTTGATTTAACTACGGACCTTGAGTTCCAGATGTGTGGGGTTCACTGCACTAAAAGTTCTGTTGGTAGCAGAGTGAAGGATGCTGTTTCCATCTGCAAGAAGAAGAATATATTAGACATCTCCATCAAGACATGTTGATTCGGTGCAGTCTTTTTAGTAGTACACAGGGCAATATGCTTGGAGTTATGCTGGAATCACCTCATAGGATCAGAATAGAAAGTTTTCTGTTGAGTTCATAGTAACACCAAATGGTACTTACGGTATGGGTGTTTGAAGTCTAGGATGGGGTCTTAGTTTTAACTTCTCTGCCATGCCTTCTGGATCAGAAAAGAACAAATCGTTAAGCTTGGGCAGACCACAGGACTCAGCTGCAATTATAATGAGATAATGTAAAGAAAGTCCAAGGCTGACAATACAAGTAGTTAAACTCCATGTCCTTAAACACCATTCAATTACGATCCACTTCATGAAGCAAACCTAGGAACTCATTACCACCCTTTTAAAATGGATTTGCTTCTTCTTCTTCTTCTTCTTCTTCTTCTTCTTCTTCTTCTTCTTCTTCTTCTTCTTCTTCTTCTTCTTCTTCTTCTTCTTCTTCTTCCTCTTCTTTTGTATATCCTGTGTGAAGCACTCTGAGTTCAGAGTATATACGTGATCATCAGTAAATATTTCTACAAGGTGGTGCATAGCTGCCAAGAAAAATTCAGCTAATGGAGGCGATTTTAACTGAATCAAGAAAGAAGGATTTGTGTTGTCTTTCCCAGTCTCAGGTTCCTTGCTGCCAAATAAAAGCCAGAGAAACTCTAATTATCCAGTGGAGTGTCCTTCGCATCACCAGAATCATAAAAACGCAAAGCTGGGAGGGGAGGGACTGGGCTTTGTGCTTTTCACTTCATCTTTCTGAGGTCGCCTCTGGGAATGTGGTTGTTCTCAGGACACAATTCATCTTTCGGCTCAGATGCTGGTGAAAGGGAACACTTCACTACATCTATCTGAGATCCTGGGTTGTTACTGTGGATTAAAGAAAGATTACAAACAGAGCAGTCATCTGTTGGCGTATTTCAAAGAAGGTTCCTCGGAGACATTGCATCATACAGAATGTTTTTGCTAAAACTACGCTGTTTCCTCGTCTTCCAGTCAGTGTTCTGCATTTATCTCATCTACTCCAATTATACTGATCGTCTGCTGCTGTTGGGTTTCAGAAAAACTGGGGACTGCTTTCCGTTTCAGTCCTCCCTTCTTATTTATGATATTAGGAACCAAAACTTACAAGGACTGTCGGTGTATCAGGGAAATGAAGCCAAATGAAGTATATTTTAAGCCAAATGAAGTATATTTTATGCCAGAAAGAACACAAAAAGTCTTTATTTTTATTTAAGAATAGAATATTTTTCTTCTTCTAACACTGAGAAGTTACAGTGGTGCCCTGTAGATCAGCAGAGATTAACACGCCCCAGTACAACACATTGGCTATTCTTTTCACATTTGTGCACACTCTTCTCATTCAGAAAAAGAAGCAAGTCATGGTGTCAACAGCTCCTGTAACAGCTTTAACCTTTATCTTCTACTTGCCGTCCTGCATATAGAGACGAACACTGAGCCACTGGAAGGATAGTGTAGGGGTCAGCTCATAGAGACTTGATCCAAACTACAGGGCCCAAGTCTAGGTTTTACCATTTACCTGCAGATAGTCTGGACACACTGAACCAGGTTCCCGATTTCCACAGTTCTGATATGTGATATATCACAGTGAGCACTACAGGACTCAGTCATGCTACTACTGTTATTATTCCCATTAATTCATTCTTCTATTTCAGAATTCAATAATCACTGAGTGCCAATTATGTATAAAGCACTTTGTTATGACTTGACCTCTAATAGGGAGAAATCAATAAGGTTTTTATTTTGTAGAGACTTCTTAGAAGAGAATATATTAAAACATTATGTTTTCAATAATTTCAGATTTAATAAGTATCAAATCAAGTGGTAAGTGTAAAAATAAGATTAAGTTAGGTAAACTTAGGGACAGGGTGTTGGAGACTTTAGATCAAGGTCCTTAGAGAGAGGTCCCCTCAAAGGATGAAAGGCAGTTTTACCAGTGAAAGGACAAAGCATGAACTTTAGGGTCCTCCTCTATCTGGGCTGATTGCAAGGCCTGAGCTCTGTTTCTGTATAAGATTGTGTGTTTTTTTTTTCTTAAGAAATGCTACCAATATTGGTAGTGGTAGAGATCAGCATGATTAAATCCCAAGGCCCAAAATGCAGTACTACAAAAAGAGAGAAAAATTTTCAATTATTGAGGCTTTGGGGCTCCACAGCAAGTATGTCTATTGTGGAGGTGACATGTAAGTCTCCAGTCATATACAGACTCTGAGCAAGTGCCCTTCAGGAGTAGGAGGCCATATGTGCAAAAGTAACAAAATCTCCATCAAGTTCCTAAGAATAAAAGAGACCATTGTTCCAGAGGGACTTGAGGAGATAACGTCCCTTAGAGACTTAGCAGTGAGTGAGCAGGCTCTTAGAGGTAACCAAGATTAGTGTTCGTTGGTTAGACCATGTCCCACAGATAGGTGGGCATTCCAAAGAAGCACAGAACTTCTAAATTGGATTTTATTTAGAAATAGCACCCCCTTTTCATGTAGTTGAGTTAAAATGGTATCCTTGGGCTGGATCCTAATCCAGTGTCACTGGTGTTCCTACAAACATGTCCCAAAGTCAGACACCCAGAGACAGCAGATGAGGGATGCTGTGTGGACAATGGCACTTGACCCCAGATACTTGGGCCTGTACACATATCACCCTTATCGTTAAAACTCTCCAGGAAAACAGCCATAGGGTAGGAAATGTCAGAGTGGGCTCTCTTACAAGGTTCAAAAGCACAGTGGCCTTGTCAACATACTGATTCCAGACTTGTCACTTAGGGAAACCATAACACAGTACATTTCTGTCATTTAAAGTTACTCAGTTTGTGGTACTTTGTTTCAGAACTCCTGGGAAACAAATGGAGATGGGAAGCCACTGGGAAATTTCAGTCGTGAGTGGTGGGCAGAAGCTATGAGAATGAGTGAATGGATGGACATCAGTCTGGTTCTCACAGGAATCCAACTTGTAGATGTGATTGGCAGTGGCCATCGTGGATACAGGAAGAAGGGGATGAATCCTGGAGGAGTGTTGGCAACTGAGCTAGTGGTATTTGCTCATGGGTTGGGCTTGGGGGTAGGACAGAGAAAGAAGAACCCAAGGATGATTGAGTCTGTGAGGTTTCCCATGTACACTATTTATGCACATCACTGAGGTTTCCCATGTACATCACTGGAAACATCCACAGCACTGCTAAAGTCCTCCCTCACCAATTTCATGGCATCATTTCACTCAATAATCTCTCTTGTTTATTAACTTTAACAGTATTGTAGCATTTAGTTCCCTTGCAAAAAAGGGATGTTAGCTATTATGCCAGATGATTCAACAAATAATTATCTTCATACTTACACAAGTGCTTTATTTATCTTTTCCAATTATTGGTACAGTTTTGAACACATTAAAAGTCTGAAAACTCTGCCGATGGGCACCTACAAGAGGCCTTATAATCTTCAAGAAGGATTTAGTATATGGTGGTTGGGCTCCTAAACTCTCCCAGCAACACTGCTGTTTCAGTCATTGAGGGTTTAATGGGGGAGAAAATCAGAATGTATTGATTTCCTCTTCTGCCCCTTGGAAGAGGCATTCCAGTTGTTTTTAGAATGTTTTGAAGCACTCGTGGCAGTGCCTTTTAGAGCACTTGAGAAAAGCAAAATCTACAAGGTGAGCAGGGAGGCAGCCTTCCTTGGAGTCTGCCTCTGAGTTAATGTAAGTGTAAGAAAGGAGACGAGGACAGGCATTCTCTCCAACCGCACCCCTTTCCTTCTCTCTCTCTCTCCCTGGCCATCTGTCTCTGTCTCT
>NC_022009.1:33896241-33907449 GCF_000317375.1 Microtus ochrogaster | reverse complement strand
CAGAAGCCTGGTGACACACAGGCAGACACGGTGCTGGAAAGGTAGCAGAGACTTCTACATCTTGATTAGCAGGCAGCAGGAAGAAAGACACTATAGTTGCTTGGGTCCTTAAAAGCCCAAAGCCCATGTCCAGTGACACACTTACTCTAACAAGGCCACACCTACCCCAACAATGACACACCTTCTATTAGTGCCACTCCCTGGATGACTAAACATTCCAACCTGTGAGTCTATGGGGCCATTCTTATTCAAACCACCACAGGATGCGTGTGTGTGTGTGTGTGTGTGTGTGTGTACGTACACACACATGTGCACATTTGTGTGCACAACCTCAGACCACAGGTTATAGTTAAGCTTTATATTTTCTACGCTGATTCCAAAGTCATTACTTCACCTACCTTAACTATGTTAAAACCTTTCAGCATTTCCTCCTGGCTTGTTTTTTATCACTCTTTCTTGGAAAAAAAAATTCACTGACAGGATTCACTTAGGGCCCCACTACCCTTTGTCTCTCTTGCTCCTCTCTCTTAATTTATATCAGGAAGAGTATAAGTATTTATATCAGGAAGAGTTCCAAGTATTTATATACTTGGAAGAGTATAAGTATTAAAGATTACAGATCTTTGACTACATGGTACTTTAGTGATAAACATGTGTCATGTGGTCATACAGCAAACTTAGCAAGAGTTTCTTTGAAGGTAAAGACGCTGTTCAAACAGACCATTGAGTTGGAAGCTCTGGACCTGGCTTTTACTTTGGCTTTTCATTCTCTTTGACCCTTGGAACTTTTATCTATGAAAATCTGTGTAATGATCCATGAGCAAAGGTCAGATGAAGTCGTGCATATGAAAGGACTTGACAAACTATAAAGTGTTAGATATATGTAAGGTTCCCACTAGTGATGTCTGAAACAAAGTGAGGAAAGTTTCTGTAGCAACTTTGAAAGAATTTTAGTGTTTGTCATCAAATAAAGATACACAAAATGAGTGGGAATGTGCCTGATGTGGTTTGTATTCATAGAACTGTTTATTCAGTGAAAACCAAAACATAGGAAAACTGTGTGGGAATTTCCAAAAACCTTGCCTTTCTTTATCATTCCCAAACTCTAGGCTTAGGCCTGGATCCTCAGTCTGTTCATTGTCCCAACCTGGTCAGTGTCCTGGAACCTCACCTTAACCCCAATACCCGGACCTAGCTGTTCACACAGCCTGTCTGGTGGGACCAGTCTGGTGAGTACCCTAGACCTTTGCTCACCTGCATTATGCTCACACTTCCAGGCAGGATTTGGGTAGTACAGCGTTCACACTGGCCCAGGTACATCCAGCCAGTCCCATGTGCATAATTTCTTGTCTTTCACTGAGTTGGAATCACCCTGTTCTTTCAACAAAAACCAACACCAAGTGTTTGATAGAATTGACTTACTGACTCTTGATACCTCACCTGAAATCAACCAAGTTTGAACAACAACAAAAACAAAACAAAACTTCCACTCAACTCTATTCTGGTCATTTTCTAGGTTGTAAAGCGAACAAACATCTCTGGTAAAGGGTAAAATTACAATGGGCAAGTATAGTGAATTCTCTCTGTTTATGAATACTCATTTCACTTCCTTTCCTGTTTGTAAGATCTTGCTGATGGCAAGGCCCTGTCTCACGTGGCAGACTATGACCAGGTCATCTATGCTGTCCTCCTTCTTGTTGTCTAAAGAGTATCTGTGTGGCATGGGCTGGCTAGAGGGCTTTGCTTTCCCACCTAGTGGACAAACAAGCTGGTAACATTCCTTCTTCTTCATGATGGAAAGTGAGCTTGAAGGTTGAAGCTGTAGCAGTCATCTTGGTATCCCAAAGATGCTGAGAACCGAGGGAGCATTAGTCTTGAGCTTGATAAACCATTGAACCAATGCCACCCCAAGTCTCAAACTTCTTGTCACGTGAGAAAATAAAGCACTATTAACGAAAGTGGAGTGGTTAGTTAATTGCATCTTGATGCTTTTTTTAAGTGGTACAGAAATGCATGAAAGTATATATACTTAAAAATGATAAAAATGTATATTTAACACATTTTACATATCTAAACCCAATTTTACATATGAAGTCTACAAACAACCTGGTAAACTTTGTAAAGCACTGATATGATATCTAATTTTGAAAACATTTTCCTAAGTGTAGGCTGAGAAAGAGAAAGATTTAGTAGCAGACACCTAGATATGGTGCCGGGATAAACTTTGTTCATGAAGTCAGGGATGGGAAGGCAGGGATGAAAATGTGGATAGATATGTGGCAGATGCAGGTTGTAGGCAGGTCCCTACAGGGATAAACTTTCAGTGTGGTCATATCTAAACAATGTCCAGGTATTTCTCTTTTACTTCCTTACAGTCAGATTGTCAGATGTAAAACATAAAAACACAGGGGCTGGAGAGATGGCTCAGTGGTTAAGAGCATTGCCTGCTCTTCCAAAGGTCCTGAGTTCAATTCCCAGCAACCACATGGTGGCTCACAACCATCTGTAAAGAGGTCTGGCGCCCTCTTCTGGCCTTCAGGCATACAGACAGAATATTGTATATCTAATAAATAAATAAATATTAAAAAAAAACAAAACATAAAAACACAGAGTGATGAGTTTAATTTGAATACCATACAAGTGACAAGTAATTTGGAGTATATGGGCATGTCCTATTTGGTATTACTTAGCATTATAATCTATGTATCAGCTAGTTCATACACTATGACTTTCGTCTTAGGTTTCTGGTCTTAAAGCATTCTGGGATGCTGGGCCAGAGTGTCTCAGATTTAGTTTGGAGCTCTTGTCTGTTCTAGTAGTGAGAAATTTGACATAATTCTATCTTGTTGGAAGTTTACTCTCTGGGCCCAGGCTGCTTTCTAATATCCTACTGGGTTCTAAAATGGGCTCGTTCCACAACTGCAAAATTCAGAGTTTATCAGCAAGGGAGCGTGTAAAACAACCTATAGGTTCTATAATTAGGTTGCAAACAAATGTCAGAAACATAGAGCTAAGTATCCAATAAATGTGTTCAGGCTTGATTTTCACAAGGCCCCCGTCCAACTAGGTAACTGAAAGGGTTCTCGAAGCAACAGAGCACTGTGATGACGAAGGTACACACAGATTAAATTAAGTGAACACATGAGCCCCAAATCAGACATTTATTCTCCACAGTAGGTTATTATGGCATGCCTCTTAGCCTTCTCAGAAGGGTTTCCCATACCCCTGCCCATGTGTGCTGGCAATTTCTTTTCATTGTGCTCTCTCGATTTGTATTTAAAGATGAGAATCAGTCAAGATCTGCTCTACTTCCTTAGTGGCACTGTGGATTTTCTCAGTGCTCCCTTTCATTTCAAATCTGGCTGGGGACTAGATGCAGAAAGAAACCCCCATGAGGGAGACAGCTAGATACAGGACAGTTCTGGCTACGATGCTTCGAATCAAACCCAGTTTGAGTGTCACAGCTCTGCCACAGTGCCACAGGCAACACTTCTCCACACTTGAAGGGCACTGTGGTTATCCGATGCCCCTCCCATCAGCAACGAGTCAGAAACGCTTTGGTTCCCCAAACCATTTCTCATAAATCTCCGCCTAAATTAGCGGGAGAAGAGATATTGAGCTTCAGATCCCTGCTAGGCTTTCATTAATCCTCCAGACACTGCCAGGATCTGTCTGGCTCTCTCCTTTCCTTTGCCAGCAAAATGACACCCGGCGAAGAAGGTATCCTCGAACATGCTGGTACATTCCTGACAAACGCTCATAAGTATGCCCAGCTGTTTTCCCCAGCTCGGTTCTGTGTAGCCTGCAAATCGCTCATTAATTTGCTCACAGCTGCTGCAGATTCAAGGCAGATGAGCTCCCGAGAAACAGTCCATGTTGCTGGTATTAAGCCTCTAATTTCCTTAAGTGAAAAGTTTCTAAGGCTGTTCAAACGTCCTGAAAAAGCTGCAAAGGCAAGGCTCCTGGGCTTCCTCCCGACTTGTCTGACAGCTTCACTGTCTTTTGCTGAAAAATCCACTTAACCATCGTGTGTCTGCGTGCTGCTCCGTAGCCTGGCAATTATTAGGTCTCTGTCAAGCATTTTCTAAACAATTTTTTGTGCAAGGCCTAGAAAGGACACTGTGCCCTCTTGAGGGTGAGACCTTGAGTTTTGAAGCCCAGCAGATTAAGGATAAAATCCCTCTCCCTTTCTTTGGGTCTGGTGCTCTGTGCTTCTCTGATAATTGAGTCTATATCAAAAAGCCCTGGAGAATCTTTAAGAAGATAATTTATTCAACAGGAATGATTTTTAGCATGTTCATACCCTTTCTTCTCAGTCACTGTCTGCAAGAAATTTGGGGTCTTGTAGTGTGCTTTGGTTCATGTAAATCAGAGTAAGGAATAGAGAAAGTGGTGTCAAAAGGCCTGGAAGACCATATGGAGTTATTCTAGGAGGGGCAGCGATCTCTTTCTGAAACGAATACTTTAACTGTAAGTAGCTAGAGACTGAGGGACCCAGAATAACCTGGCATTAGGGAGTTTGGTGCCTATGGGACAGGCAGAGGTAAGAAATGAACCATGAAGCAGATATCAAAATTCTCTGGCCTTTCAGGCCTCTATAGCTTCGTGAGCATTTTCTATCTCTGATTCCTAAGAGAAGGTGGGGATCAAAAAGATTGCCAGCCTGGAGGAAAAAGGAGGAGATAAATATGGAGGTGACAAGGACAGTTAGTGATATGCCACAATGGATGGGCAGAGGCTGAACACCAACATTCCAATGATAGTCTTCAAATAATCCTACACACATGGAAAGTCAAAGACCTCTAAAGTCAAAGTTCTTCTGTGGTCTCTCATCTTTGCACCTAAACCAGTTGTAAGCCTTTGTGTTAATCACTAGCTATTGAAGAAAGAAACTTCTCTGATAGCGTTGAGATAAACACTAATATACCAGTATAACAATAAATCATTAGGAGTCAGTTTAAAACTGTGGCCATTTAACAGAGTAGTGGTAATAGATTCTCCCCTAGTACCAATGGCCTGTCTAGCCACAGGTTCTTGGCCCTGATAATAGCGCTAGGTATGGATTTTTGCCTTACAGAGTGGGTCTTAAATCTACTCATAGAGTAGTTGGTTATTCCATGATGTTTTTGCCACTAATGTACCCACAGTCATGTCTGACTAGCCCGGCTCAGCATAGCTGCCAGAACGTACAGGCAAGTAAGATTGATGTTAACTTTTCTCCTGCAGCAGTGTGCAGAGCAGGTGTAGGAAGGTGTGGGGGGAAACTGTAGGGGTAAAAATGACCCTTAACAGTCTTATTTAGCTGTGAGCCCTGTGGATTTCAGTAATGACCAGCCTGGCTAGATGTACCCATTGGTGCAATAACAGCACACATTTTCTAGATATAAACAATTGCTTTATTATTGTGTTTAAGGTCCACACCACAGGGGAAACTCATACATGGTACTATCAACCTGGTTAAGAACCTGTGGCTGTGGAAATAATACGCCCTAGGGCAGAGCCTGTTACTATCATTTTGCTAAGTGGACATGTCATCAAACTGTCTTCTAAATATACCTTTACACCCACAGATTATTGTCGTCCTTGGCATTTATCGGCAGTGTCTCTTTTTTTCTTCAGTGGGCAGTGCTTAAAATAGAGATTCACAACTGAAGAAAGTGCAGAGAAAAAGTGACAATGGAGCCATCAGACCTAAAGAGGACATCCAAAGCACTCCCTTCCCAAGGCTCAGGGAAACACCACCAAAGAAGGAAAATGCAAGATCAGAGATGAGGAGGGCTTCTCTGAAACAGTGTCTCTACTCACAAACCCAGAGCAGCTATCACTGGGAACACAACACCCACCTAAGACTAGTTTCTCCAACATGTCATCATAGAAGGGAAAAGGACTCATGGCATCCCACCCATGCTTGATACACAACCCACAGCGAAAAATTGTTGGTGGGAGGGTGGGTTACTGTCTTCAGTGGCGTAGCCACTGACAAATCGACCATGTCCCAGTAAAGAAACCCTTGCTCATAAAGGAAACCCAAATTAAAACCAGTGGGTTAAACACATACACATGACATAAAAATAGGAGGTAGACTTGCTGGGTAGGAGCAGTATTTCAGCAGGAAGCAGGGATGAGACAAGGTATTAGTGAGTGACATGCATTGAAACAGTATTATATACCTGTATGGCACTGTCAAAATTTAAATTATAAAACAGAACAGAATACCAAACCGATCTCTTTACCTGAGCCAGGAGCAATTCAAGTAAAAAACAAAAACAAACAAAAAACAACAAACAAAACTATGTCAGACAGTGATAAAGACTGGGGACTGAGCTGGGGAGTTGCCTCAGTGGGCAAAAAGCACTTGCAGCTTGAGGACGTGAGTTTGAATTCCCAGAATCGACTTAAGACAGGATATGTTGTGTGAGCTTCTGTAACTCCAACACTCCTAGGAGAGATGGGGCATAGAAAGGAGAGGTGTTAGAGGGCATCTAGCCTGGTATAGTCAGTAAAGTAAGCAAGTGAAACTGTTTCCTACAAGGTGGAAGGTGAGGACTGATCTGAGTTGCTCTCTGACCTCCATACATGTACATTACAAATAACACTATGCTCATGTGTGTGCGTACACGCATACATTGCACATGTCCACACACGTAAGAATAGATGTAGGAAAGGAGGAATTTACTAAAAGTCCTCCCAATGCCGCATGCAGAAGGTTTGGTTGTCACTATGCAGTGCTATTGGGAAATGGGAGAACCTCTAGATAGTGGCCCGGTGAAGGAAGACCAAGTCCTTGGGGATGCCTTTGAACTCAGGGGATTTGGGGATGAGGAGAACTCATTCTGCTGTGCCCCACCCTCCATTTTTATACATCAAAGCCTTACGCCATCATACACCAAACAGCTCTGCTCCAACCCTGTCTTCCTGTCATTGTGCTTAGCCTCACCACAGGCCCAAAGCTACAGGGTCAAGCAATCATGGAACAAACTTATGATACAGTAGCTCACCAGAAACCTTTCTTCTTTATGAGGTGATATTCTCAGGTATTCATGGGAACGGTAATGCAATTGGCACAAGGATTGTATTCTAGAAAAACACTTGGTTGATTAGGCAACTATTACGGTAAGTATTTGATTCATGGGTGCTCTCTGGGAATTAAACTCACAGAACTTAAAAAAAAAAAAAAAACAGTGAGCTTGGAGAATGGAAATCAGTGTCTGACCAATGCTGTTCTTCCTAGTTTCGTGTTGGTAAACTGAGACCTGCAAAGATGATGGCATTTGAAAGTAGCCCATTAAATGATACTAGTTTTGTCCCTGGGGGAATCAGGCTTTGAAAATATTTACCATTTAAAATCTTATAAGATCTGAGCTTAAAGGGAAGTCTAGCAAAGAAATTACATGATTTATAGATGAGTTTTTCAAAAGTCCCTTTAAAGGCAGCCAGTGCACTTGAATTATGATTTGATTATGAGATATTAGATTTATCCACAGGTTTTCAAGAACCCTCTAATTATACAGAAAAAAATTAAACTTGGGATAAGCTAGGCTAGTCCCATTTTAACTTGAATTAGAAGTGACCAAAGTGTCTTAAGAGGTGATGTTTTTTCCACATTAATTTTCACTTACCTTAATTTCCTTAAAAATAGAAAAAGAAGGTTTTGACTCTGTGTGTCTTTTCAGCATAGATATATATTCTTAGGTGTGACTTAATTTTATCTTCCATTTTCTTATCTGCTTAAGAAGATGCAGTTGTTCAAAACCAATTTACTTGGTTAATTCTTTCCTCTGTCATCTTTGTAATTATTTCCAATAGGCTTTGGTCAAACAATTCATTCTCCATCATGTGGTTTCATCTCAGCTAAAAGTTTGTGTCCACAAAGTCGGTTGTCATGGCGACAACTGGGCTGTTACCAGCCTCGTATTGTGACTATACTGCAAGATAAGGAAACGGAAAGGATTGGGGGAGGAGGCATTATTTTGGCCATTTCCACATATCTGTGTTTTAATAATCTTACCACTATTGTGCTTCCTTCTCATTCACAATTCTGCTCTTAAACACTCTGAATTCTAGTGCACTAATAATCTCGAATACATTTGTTATACATTTATAATTTAATCAATATTTATTAAGAAGAAACCATGATGTCTGGTCTAGCTGAAATGCAATAATTGACTTACTTGTGAATTATTCATGGGTATGTATTGGGCACATATGCTGTGCCAGGCCAGGTTTTAGGAGTTCCACCCAGTATTGAGCAAGGCATATGGTGTCATGTCGTGGCTGTCCTAGAGAAGTGGGGGAGCCAGACAGTGAAGAGGGAAAATCAGAACAAAAGAGATGGAGAGTGGGTCTCTTAAAGGGACCTTTTGCCCCTGCAAAGTCTCTATAGTGACATAGGAGCCTTAGGACCCTGGGTTGGCCAGGATACTGCCTGGATGCATCCTGTCAGGTGACGGGGCAGGCCAGCATAATGCCTTAATCCTAACATTTTCATCTTTTCATTATTATTATTTAAAAAGGTAGGGATATTATTAAGGAGAAAGCAGGTGGGATAGGAATGGGGGTATCGGGTTCTTAAGACTGCTCTCTCCTGATCTGGGGCCTTGACCATCTTTGGGGGACCTGAGAAGGCTGGAATGCTGACCACGTCCTAGGGTAGCTGGTTGTTTTACTGCTTGCTGTCCAGGCTCTGTGGAGTTGTCCCGTGTCTCTCGGACCTTGCGAGGAGATGACAGAGCACAGGACACAGTTAAGTTTAGGATAAAATATTTACTTAGGTCCTGGTGATTGGGGGTGAGGGTATCAGGACCAGGGAAAGGTCTGATTTTCCTTCTAAAGGGAAATTACTCTCTTAGGACCTGGTTATTGAGGGACAGAATAGATCTGACCTGTTTGAGGTGAATGAATCCTCCAAGTCGACTTCCTGGAACTTACAAGAATTCTTTGAGTGTGTGAAATCATAAGTTTCAGACACATTAGTATTTCCACTGTTTATAATCTTTACTGAAATTCACATTGTATAAACGGCAGTTTATTTATGCTAGAAATGACTGTGACAGATGTTTTTGGTACAATGAAAAATATCTTTGATGTCTATAGTTAGGAAACCACCGAAGGAAATTTAAAATCTTAAGCTTGTGGCTATGATGATAGTTGTATATTTTGGCGTTTAATACATGTCAGAGCTGGATTAATAGCTTATCGGAACTTTATTGATTAATGTTAAGATTATGAACAGTAGCATAATGAGAGAGAAATCTGATAATGTGCATTTGCACACCTTAAAACACTTTCATATACGCTGAAACATTCTTAGATCTTCACATCTTAAGCTTTGCATCTTGAAACACCCTTTATTTTAACAGAGGAATAATAAGAGGTTATGCCGAAATCTGTTTTGTGACTTCGTCTCTTTTAAACTGGCAAACCTACCAGCTGTCAAACTGCATTAGAGTTCTTGAGAACGATGAATTTGACCTGAGTTATTGACTAAAAATGACAGAGAGTTACTTGATTGGCTACCTAGACAACCACCTTGTGGTCCTCCATGATTGTTGAGGGCAACAACAGTCTTTCTGCTGTCAGAGGTAGGCCTGCAAGACCCCAGAAAATCCTGATGGCTTCTGTGGAATAAGGATTTGTGGGAGGCAGTTGATTTCTCAGTGTCCTGTTGTCCATGGTCTGAAGCGGGTCATTGCAACAGTTGTGGTGAAAAGCAGTTTTGCTCAGTGGCTAACAGTTGCACTTACGAAGGAAATTCTGTGTGGAGGTTCTTCTGTTCCCATCCATCTTCTTTGGAGGAAATAGGGGTGTTGCCAGGACCTAATCTGTCCCTCTGTTATGAAAAGCTTTTAATTAAACATTTTCTCCAGATCTATGTATATTTGAAGACTGTCTATTGAGTATATGTGTGTAGACAAACTTTATCTTTAGTTACTTGTCTTAAACACACAAGTGGCTAGTTAAGGCTTTATCCCTGTAATTAATTGCATCAGTACCCAACATGACCACAATTAAAGAGCTTGATCATGCATAAGATGACTCTTAACTTGCATTCCTCAATAGTCTATGATAGCCATTCAGTGGGCTTCAAATATATGTTATTACTTTTTTTTTTTGCCCTTAGTCAAGATGATAGTGAAACATCTTTAACCTTAAAAAAATGGTGGTGATTATATGGTTAGCTTAAGCAAAGATGGCACCTGCCTATTTGTTTCAAGGCACCTTATAGATTCTAAACCACATGTCCTTAGTAAGGCATATATAAAGGATGCAAGCACTCCGAATTATACATGTGTGACCATAGCATTCACAACGCATCCCGAGCGTACAATGCCAGTCAACAGCCTTGTGGAAAAAAGGGGCCTGCCTCCTCTGGCAGTGGCGATGGGGGGGCACGGGTGATAGAGAAGGAAGCAGCAGCACAGCTGGGCAGGAAAGAGGGACCAGCCCCTCTGGGGCTGCTTGGTACAGCGATGAGAGGACAAACAGAAGAGTGGGATATTCTGAACAGGAGAGTGAAACAGAAGATTTCCAGGCGGAGAGAGGATCCCACCTCAAGACAGGCTTAGCGATGGTAGGAGGCAGCAAGAGGCTGCTACAATGGGCCAGAGAGAGAGTTTTAGCATGTTGGGAATAAGAGGGACACAGGCAAGTGAAGGGAACATGAAAAGAACAGAGGCCACACTTCCAACTACCAGATCACTGGCAAAATGTAAGGCGCCAATAAACAGCTATGTGGTTTGATTTATGAGGGAGAGGGTGCAGTTTCCAGAAGTGAGGTAGGGAAGACCCTAAACCCATAATCTCCAGAATCCCAGAGACTAGGAGAGAATGTATATGATTGGCACAGGCTGCCTTCGTGGTCCATCAAGTACAAAGGCAAGGGCCAGGGAACTGTGCCTGAGACTCTGGGTGCCCAGTACTGGGTCTTTTGAGCGCTTCTGAGCGAAGCTGGAACTTGAGAAACCATGGTTGAGGTGAATCCTCAGTCATGGAAATATGGTCAAAGGTGGGGGGAAGGAAGGGACCTATCACTACTGCCAATTCTGCCAGTGGTCGGTATAGAATTCCCATGAGCCTTAGTTGGAAAAGCAATAGGACTGAAAGTTACAGGGTTCTGGTGGTCCTCAAACTGCTAGGAGGCAGGAGGAACTTCCAGGAGAGCCTACTGAGTTTCAAGGAACCAATTGTTTTAAAACACACACACACACA
>NC_022009.1:33841656-33896081 GCF_000317375.1 Microtus ochrogaster | reverse complement strand
AGGGGCAGACACTCCATGCAGGCAGAACTTATGTATGAGTTTTATTGAGATAAAGGGAGTAGGGGAGGGAAGAGAGAAAGAGAATTACAGATTGAAAGAGGAAGAGGAAGAAGAGGCAAGGACCAGTCTGCCTCTTCAGAAGAGCAACTGGAAAAGAGAGATCAGTAGTGGGTGGAGCTTGTCTCTTAAAGGGACCTTTTGCACCTGTGGAGTCTCCTAGTGACATAGCAGCCATAGGACACTGGTCTGACCAGAATACTGGCTAGGTGCATCCTACCAGGTGACGGAGCAGGCCAGCACCATGCATGGATCCTAACAGAAGGTATGTTCAGATAATTACACATGCTGCTACAGAGATAAAATATAGTACCATGAGGAACTGATGAACCCTGATGTTGAGGAAAAACCTGATTCATTGGCATTGGAGGGGCTACGTGAATGATGAAGAGTAAGTCATACAAACTATGTGTGGATGGTCTTTTCAAATAGAAGGGTCAGTAGGTGTGAAGAAACAAAGGCACAAAATGCTTAACATTTTAATTTTCTTTTTTTTGAGACAGAGTATTACAATTTAGCCCAGGTTGGCCTTGCACTCTTCCTTCTTCAACTTCCCCAGTGTTGGAATTATAAGTGTTAGCCATCACATTGGTTATTATTATTTTAATGAACACATAAACCAACCAATGAGTATAGAAGACAGGGAACAAGTGAATGAAGTCTTGAATGACAAGAGAAATAAAGTTATGAGTATTACACTAGTTACCTCTTGCTGGTGACAAAAGACCCAACAAAAGCAACTTAAGGAAATAAAAGTTTATTCTTTTTGTTCATTTCGAGGGAACAATCCATCATGGTGGCAACTTCTTACATTGCACCCATATCGAGGAAGCAGAGACAGAGGAAGAAAGGTTGGCAGCTTATCTTCTTATTTTTATCACTGCAGGACTCCAGTCCATGAGGTGATCACACCCATAATTAGGATGGGTCTTCCTGTTTCTATAAACCCCAATCTAGAAATTCCCGAACAGACATGCCCAAAAGCTTGTCTCTTGAGTGATTCTGCATTGTCAAGTTGACAGTTAATGTTACCTACTACAAGGATGTAACCTACAGCATTTTAAGGTTTGGGAAATGCCAAAGGGCCCTGCATTTGGTCTAATTCACCACTCTGAACACATGGGTATGGATGGAAGAGACATACAGAATGCACACCACGGACACCAGCTGTTCCTCATCTTCTCATCTGCACTAAACATTCACAATCCATGTGAATGTGAATGAACTTCTGGCAGCCCCATGGTGTTTGAAGTCTAGCAACACTCAAAGCACAAGGTGATTCTGCTGTCTAAACCACTGTATTTGTAAAGGGATTAATCTCTCAGGGTAGCTATGCCCTCTGAACTTACTTTGAATGAAGGCTGAAGGCAATGTTATGCTACAGACCATTGAGGGCTAAGAAACTTCGGTATGTCCTTTCTTACTTCTCTGTCTTCTGTATTGTGCCCAAACACTCTTTCCGTGAAAATGAAGACATAAGAAGGAATGGGAAAGAACAGTTCTGAGCTTTTTTCCCTTACATCCATTCACCCTAATACCTATTGATCATCAGTAAGGCAAAGAACAGAAAACTACATCTTAAAAATTCAATGAAAGCTAGTCAAGTTTTGTAGCTATTCTGCTTAGATGAATATATACATGCATGCCCAAATAAAAAATTTGTATTTTGTGGCTTCACATTTAGCTAATGACACGAGCTCACATTTGCATTTAAAACTAGCATGCCCTAGCTTTAAAATAAATAAAATTATGTTAGCAATTTAAATTTTATGGTAATTATTATTATACTTATTTTATTAATAATTTAAATTTTCATTTACTGAGAACAACATCAAATATCACACAGAAAATAGAATGGTGCGCCCAAAGAAAAGCAGTGGATAGAAAAGCTAATATTTTAGATTTTTTTCACTACATTCCATGAATTCATGACCAGTTCTGTGATAACATAAGACATACAAAAACACATATTATTGTATAAAAGAATCTCAGGTCAATTACTTAGCATGTCTGAGCCTCTAATTCCTCAACTTTCAAATAGAGTTAAGTAATTGATGAGCAGTCCTGTAATGAAGGTTATTTCTCAAGATGTTTCACAAGTAAATCCTTCACTGGGAGACTATTTTTTTGGCAGGTATTCAATAAAACATAAGTGTGATGTCGTAAAAGTACCTTATAAAACAGTAGGTTCTGGGTGGACATGATTTATTTTAGGATTGTTAGCAAGATTCACTATAGCAGTATTTTTTGCTTTAAAGGAAACTGAGAAACAGCATTCAGCAATATACCTATGGTAGTTAATTTTATGTGTTAACTTGGTTAGGCTAAAGGATGCCTAGATATCTGGTAATATATCACTTCTGGGTGAGTCTACTCAGTAGACTGAGAAAAAATTTCCTTCATAAGTGTGGGAGGGCATTATCAGAATGCTTTTGAGATCCTAATTAGATTATAATGACAAAATATGGCCAAATTTGTTCTTTTTCTGCTTGAATCCCTCTTCTTCTTCCCTCAGGCTCTCTGCTGTTTATGTTCTTGTCCTTACAACAGTCACTGTCTCCACCCTCCTGTCATTCTTAAGCCTTTCAAGTTGGACCAAAATATGCAGCTGTGAGGTGGCATGTTCTGGACTTCAGCCTTAGTAATCACGTGAACTAATCCTGCAATAAACTCAGTGTATATCTCTTTTGTCTCATGGGTTGTGTCTCTTTGAAGAATTGCAATATAGTGTCTCATGATAGCCTAGCTTCAGGGAAGCTTTTGAAAATTTCTCATATTTTTTTGGGGGGGGGATGAAGAAGAAATACAAGCTTGACAATGACATGTATAGATTTGTATTGTTTTGTAGCTACATTTGAAAGCTCTGATTAATGCATTGTGGTCACTTGCAAAAGCTCTCTGTGAGAGATCAGAGATATCTGTTGGTGGTTCTATAGCTTAGCTCACTATCTTATTTGAGATGATATTAGAAATTATTATCAAATATGTGACTGTTACAGTGTTAGAATGAGGGACTGAGAAATGATTCAAAATATTATGATAAACCATAATTGTGAGGCAGTTGTGTTAGAATAGGATCTGATAGGGTTGAAAGTAGTTAAGGTAAGAGAGAAGACGGAGTAGTTTTGGAATATAGGCTTACTGCAAAAAAGGCATTAACAGCCATCACTGACTGAAACAAGCAGTGATTTTAACCTGTGGGTTGCAACCCCTTTGCAAGTTCCATATCAGATGTCTAGCATATCAGATGTTTATATTATAATTTGTAACAGTAGCAAAATTGCAATTATAAAGTACCTTTGAAATAATTTTATGGCTGGGGGTCACCATGACATGAGGAACGATACTCAAAGGTCACAGCATTAGGAAGGTTAGGAATCACTGGCTTAAGGAATTTTGTTTAATAGTTGCTATGTGTCAACTATCAGACAGGTTGTTAGTAGCACTATGAAAGAACTAGAAAATGAGACTATAGTTGTAAACTTGGCAACAAACACAGCACAATTCAACCATGTCAGGTGACGGAAGGAAGATGATGAAACCGCACAAGCTCATAGTCTGACCTTTTCCTAAGGTATTTTATTTGAATCAAAAAAAAAAAATCACAGACTTATACATAATCCCACTGAAGATAAGATTTAGTTCTAAGAACAGTGATTATATTTCATATAAGAAGTTTTGTAAGATCCATTGAAGATGATAGGAGCAATGCAAACCTCAACACTATTAAATGAGGAATAAAAGGAATAATTGATGATTTACCATTGATACTGCAGCTGTAATTGAAAGCTCATTCTACCAAAACCAACCGAAAGGGGAAAAAGAATTCCTAACTCAGCTGATTCTATACATTTAGCCCTGTAAAATGCAATTGGTAAGTGCTTAATTGCCATTTTTAGACACTTAGCAGACTTTTATGTGGAAACTAAAATTGGTCTTTCTCTATTGAGCTTTATTTAGAATTAGAAAAAAAAATGAGAGGGCATTATAGGAAGATGGATTTTGGCTCAATGCACAGAAGATGTTTTTTTCCCCAACTAAAATTCTTCCCATCACCGCTTTTGTCCTTCTCTAGCCTGTGTGATCATTTATCAGGCATGACGTCAGACTAGAGCAGATTAAGGCCTGAGCTAAACAGCTTCTGTAGCTATTTTTAAGATGCCAAAATGTTGTCATAGAAGGAAATTAAATTAACAATTATTTGACCAACTCTTCGGGAGCAGTCATTTCGCTGTGTATTTTGGAAATTAAGATAGACTTGAAAAATATTTGTCTCTTTCCAATCCACAGTGTACATGATTCATCAAAGATTCTCAGCCAAGGGAGGTATCCTAACACATCCCATTTGAGTCAAAAACTCAAAGATTATTGTTTCAGAAGTAAACGGGGGGAATGAAAGGAGAAAGAGGGTGCAGTGAGCACTCACAAGCACTGGCAGATTCACTGTTCATTTGGAAGCAGGCCCTGAGTTCTAGGACACAAATCAGTTCTGGAGAAGGTTACATAGAGCTGTGCTTTAAGTGGCCTCTTCTCTACATATCTGGTACCTGGAACAATGAAGAAGGGGGAAGGAATTGTGGAAATAGCTTTAAGGACATTGTCATGTGGAGGTGTTGAGGGTTTACCACAGTGCCAGTCCTGCCTGAGTGGCGTCTTACACACTGGCCACTCGTTTTTGTTTGTTTGTATATGTATTCTTGTCACCAAGTGTTTCTGGCATACTATCCTTGGTTGATAAGATATGAGGACAAGTGTGCTGAAGATCAGTGGATTCCAATGTGAGGCTGATGTGAGTGCTGTATCCAAGTCCAACTCTCCTTGAGCAAATGGCTGGTAGGCCCTGATGCTTTTGTTTCTCATTGTGTGGGTAAGCATGAAACATCCTAAAAAGTCGACATAGTAGAAGACATGCAGACCAAGACCAATGACAGCGAGCTGAGTCTAGGAGATAGCAGACACAAAGAGAGAAGAGAGGGAGAGGGAGAGAGAGAGGGAGAGGGAGAGAGAGAGGGAGAGAGAGAGGGAGAGAGGGAGGGAGAGAGATTCAGCAATGCAAGGCAGACAGAGCAGAAAGAGAGAGAAATAAGGTGATGAAAGGCAGAGAGAACACACACACACACACACACACACACAAAAAGAGAGAGAGAGAGAGAGAGAGAGAGAGAGAGAGAGAGAGAGAGAGAGAGAACAATGTAAGGCAGACACAGGTAGAAATAGTAAGTAAGCTATAGCTATAATATTTAAGCTCTGGAGAACAAAATAATGAGTACCAGAAACACAAGCCTGCATACCCCCTAAATAGATGGTAAATGCTGAAGCACTGGCAGGGAACCAGAGAACAGAAAGAACACAGTGGCTGCAGAAGAGGAATCCTTGAGACAGGAGGGGTCTAAGGAATGCATGGTTAGACTTTGAATGGCTCAGGAAGCTACTGATGGGAAAAAACAAATGAAACAGGGAGGCAGAGATGACCATTTCTGAAAAACGATCCTTAGGAAACTCGTGGTTATGTGTGCTAAGTGAGAGTAGAAGAGACTCACTTTCCAGAATCTACTGTTTCTTTAGACATGTTAAGATGGCCTCCCTGTAGCACTCCCACGGGTAGCTTTCTCTCCCAGAGAGTCTTAAGAAAGGACCGTGATAAACAAATAGCCTCCGCTTGCCTTGTCTGTCTTCAAGGTCTTTTCCATAGGTGCATTGAACTCTGGGAACATGCATTCTCTTCCATTGTGACAGGATGAAAGTTTTGTTCCTATTGTTTGACACTATCTACCAATGAAATCATAAATCATGAGGATGTTTGGGAGCTGTGGACAGCTGACCCTAGGTCGAGCATTGAGGCAATCTAAATCGTTTTCTATAAATAACTGAATTTTTCTCTGCTGGTAATGATTTCCTGTCTCACATGGTAAGGCATGAGCTTGAACCAAGAAGCACATTGTTCTGACCCCCCTGGGTCCTTTGATAAACACCGAGGTGGAAATGATAGCCCTCAAAGGGGTGCTTTAAGCTTTAACTTTTCCTTTTGCCAGTGGTTAGTCTTAAATAAACAAACCCAGGTTTTATATTAGGGATCCATCTTGTTCCATGCAAGGTGCATACAAAGTTCCTACCTGACTGTGGACTAGTAAAAGAGTGTTTTCATGCTCTTCCGAATAAAAAAGAAAATTTAGGCAAGATTCAAAATGATGGGGAGAAGCCACAGCAAATGTACGAGGCACACGGCAAGGCTTGGTCTATTACAATCCCATTAACTGACTCACAAATTTCTTATTTTCATACACAAAAAACCTGCCAAGTTTTTCTCTTGGTTTATTATTCATACATGAGAGAGCTCAGTGGAGGAGATCATAAATACAATTTCTGTCAGCCAATTAGATGGAGGGTTTCTGATGAAGTGATAAGAACAGTGGAATTCAGAGGGATGAGGAGACGAAATGGAAAAATGAAAGCAGACGGGCATTTCTGGCAGCTGCCTTGCATGAAGAAACTGGAGAGATGAGGTGCATTAAAGAGGAAGAAGCAAATAGCCGGTTGGTGAGCCCACCAGTGGGCAAACACGGGCTCTCTAACTGCTGGTCTCAAGGCCTCCTTTAGCACAGGAGAGATGAACCCCCGAGAGTTGAAACCACTTGAATGCATCTGTAGATTATCAACACCAAGGCCTGAGAATGCCGCCCAATCCTTAGCACTGCCTCCATTTGCAATGAATCTTCCAGAACAGCTAAGATGTGAGACAGCATGATAGAGGGATTTGTGCTTTGACTAATCTCACGGGGGTTTGGACCATCGAGGCCAGTGGACAATGATGTCAGAGATGTGGCCAGAGATCATAAAGTGGCTCTCAGTAACTACAGGGAGAACGTTCCTTGTAAACGCCTTATCTAGGGCATTGGGGCAACAGGTATCCACTGGGATTAGCCAATAAATTGGAGCTATTTCCCAAGAAGAACTGGGTTTCTTTATAGTATTTGAAGAACTACAAGAGGACTTGCTAGCCTTTCCTGGAAGCCTGGGTAACTCCAGACAGGGAATTTATTTTTATGTCTTGATACTCCAGTAGGTATAAGACAAGAATGATGATTACCAGAAAACAGTGAAAAGTAGCATGGTGGCCTGGGTCCCTCTTATCTCCTATCACAAGGAGATAAGAACTGGTGATTGTACAGGACCCAACTCCTTTCTTTAAAATGGACATTTATTGTCTTATCCACGAAGAGTGTCAGCTACTCCCAGCCCTCAAGACCATGATCCAGGATCATGACCTTCTGGGGGTAGACTTAATCCAGTGACCTTTATTGAGGTTAAAGAACCCCACCCTTCTCTCCTTAATCCAAAGCAACTCTCAGGGCTCCTCTGAGTTCCTTGGTAAAAACTGGAATCAAGTCTTCATTATATGAGCCAGTGTCCAGCTTCTCTTGGCCTGATCTCATTTTCCTGCCACCTTCCTTCCAATATACCCATCAGGTTCGTGGTTTGCTTCAGAGTTTACAGCTCAGGAGAATCAGCTTCAGAGAGTGAGCATATAGGGTATTGATTATGACTTTATTATAAAGATAGATAATGTTATTTAGGCAGGTTATTTAATCTCATCCAAAGTTTTGACTATCATTGAAGGAAGACTTGAAAGATGCTTGTTGGGATGGGTCATGAGCTAGAAAAGGCCCATTTATCTTCTTATAGACTTCCAGGAGGCAAAATCATGCAAGACGCTGAATTTTGTTCAGAACCAGTAACTGTTACAGTTGCTCATGCCCTCCATGTGCCAGGTTTGTAAGTGGGTTTGGTTGATTTTTATTTTTGTCGCTGGCAATCCTGCCATAGTCTTGACTTCTTTTTCCTTCAACAGCTCAACTATCAGGGAAGCTGCAATAGTCCAGCTCTCTCATTCTTACCCAGACGATGTGAGCATCAGATGCACCCCATCCACATTCTGCTTCATCTCCTCTCTACAGGAAAGCCGGGAGCTCTGTTATCATTATTGTACTTCTCTCCTTCTACACTAAGGCAACACTATTACTTCTAGAGAGACAGTGGAAAGAAAAAGTTGACTCCAGAGCTTCAAAGTGATGTGTTAGGAAAAAAAAAACCTAAGACGAGAGTTTTTGAAAGACAAACAAACACAGGCCGGAGGAATTGTAGGGTGATGAGAAGAAATCTTGTAACCCGGTTACGATGAATATTCAAAGGTCCTCATAAAGTCAAAATGTATTTGCTTGATGTTTGTTACAGTTACTTGGTACTTACCACTGGGGAGCTTGCTCACTAGCTGCAAACAGCCTTAGACATCTAGGTGCAAGAAGTGAAAAACAGAGGAGCAACTTCCATAACACCTGTCTTGCTAGGGTTGAAAGTGGCCATCTTTTTTTTTCCTTCAGCATCCATAGATCAATGTAATACTCTCTTGTCAGTTTCTATAGGTCACTATGCTATTCCTTTTAGTTCCTCCATTTCCTTTAATAATTCATAAACTTTTTGACATTTTTGGAAGAGATAAAAGATAATTGTTAATATCAATGCCTGCTGTGTTTTTCTGTATTCAAATCACGATAGGGAGATGGGCTTTTACCTGACACAGTCCAGTACCACTACTGAAAAGCAATTTAAGGAACCTCAGACTGGTGTGAGTGGGCAAAGGGAAAAAGCGAGGGGAGGATTAGATGAACATGCAATATGAAGACTTGATGAATAGGAAGTAGAAAGAAGAAGGTCCCAGGCATTTGAAACATGTCATATTAAGTCATATAGGTGGTGAAGACTACTTTTATTGAAATGATACTAGAGACTATACTTAATAGTAATGCAAGGGATAACAATTATTTCTTTGTCTTGTTTTGGTGTATGCATACTTAAACAATACCATACTGTTCATCCAGTCTAACAATGATGCTGTGCTTCACTCCAGGAGCAATCACTGTTGACAGTTGCCATGAGAGGGCAGCAGAGAGCTAAGAACTGATAGACCTTGTGCCTAAGCCTCTTCCCACCACAGTTGGCTCCAACTTTTTCTGGAAACGGTGATATCCAAATACCCCAGGCACATGAGGATACTTGGTTTCCTGAATATGAGAGAGCTGGTGAGAGACGGCCAACAGTAGTGTTGAGGTGAGAAGAAGTTAGAGCCTTAAAGAACTGGTTTAAAGGTACTGTTCCTTCTGAATGCGACTAGAGACCAGTGGAAGAAACAAATTTAGGAAGCATGGCTCTGTTATTTTATTCATTTATTTACCCTTGATGTCAGTTTTTATTATTGCATAAATATATGTGAATCGAAAATTTAGGATCTTGCTGTTTTCCAAAACATTGATGCTCAAGAAGGTTAAGATTGAAATAGAGGTAAATGCTGTTGTCCCTCAACTCAGTGTTCCAAGAAAATAAGGGCTTATTGAACCTCTGAGGTGTCTGTGAATATTTTGCTTTGTGTTTTGGGAGACTGAGGCAGTATGGCAGAATCAGGTCACAAGATGCCTTTCACACCTGCTAATTCCAGTGAGCATTCTCTGCCAAGGCAGGAAGCTAGAGGCCATAACTTACGAAGTCTTCCAAACAATGAGTCATAGGGTTGAGACACCAGTTAAAAGCCAGAACCACCTTTTGTTCACATGCTGAGGGATGTCATAAATATTATCAACTATTGACTTTTCTCTACCTCTTTTCTCCTATTTTTTCTGGTTAATGATACATCAAAGTCAGCCTAATGGACAAAGTTTCTCACTAATCACTGGGGTAGACAAATAAACAAAAATGATCTATAGTGAGTGTGTAATGTGGCAAAAGCAAATGGGGGTTTTGGGTGAAGTGAGCTAAATATAAGTCAAGGGTGGGAAGTGGCAGGCGAGAGAGCATGTAGTGTAAGAAGCGAGGACAGAATCTAGAGAGGGGGAAGAGTGAAACCAGGAGGCCTCAACAGTTTTAGAAATCTCAATTTATTTGATTTATGTCTTAAATAGTTGTAGATTTTAAAAAATTTGACAAGAAACTTTTTTCAATTTTTTTGAGATTATAAGTTCATCATTTCCTGTTCACTTTGCTCTTTCCAAACACTCCCATATAACCTTCCTTGCTTTCTTTCTAATTCAAGGCCTCTCTTTTCTTTAACTGTTCACACACACACACACACACACACACACAAACACACACACACATATACACACGAATGCATGTGCACTTTTAAATGCATAAATGCAGCATGCTTAGTCTGTATAATGTAATTTGTTGGTAACAGATAATCAGTTGGTGTATTCTTCCCTGGAGAAGACTATTTCTCTTGCTCTCAGCATTCCTTAGTTAGCTTTAGTTCTTTGTGTAGGGTAGAGGCCTCATGGTCTCTGCCCTATCCACAATGTCTATTGTTGTCCTTGTTCAGCTCATGGTCAGGCAGGCCTGTTGTAGAGACTCTATGACTTTAAAAACATTTATAGATTATGGAATTCTCCCCTATGAGATCATGTATATATATTGATGTCCAGTCAGAGTCAAATAAAATAAGTGTTTTCACCAAACTGCCAATTTTTATGCTGATATTCAACACTGTTATGTACTGAGCACTGTCCATGAGAAGATATGCATTGTTCCCTACCTACTAGAAGTAGGCAGATGAGCATAGTGTATAGAAACAACTCAAAGCCAAGTCTGTCTGGCAGTGCGGTAGGGCCCAATTAAGAGACCCCTTTAGAGATTTGGGGACTCCTTTATATAGTCAAATTTGAAGATCAAACTGCTTTGACACTCAAGGTGAAAGTAGAAAAGAAGACAGAATTCAACAGCCACGAAGTATGTTGAAGACGATAGAGCTGGAAAGCATAGTGGTTACCATAGAACTCATAAGTTAATGAGATGTGTGCAGAAATGGCAGGAAAAGCATATGGAGGTCTACTGTTTATTCTGAAGTACAAAGAGTACATTGAACTGATGGATGGATAGAAATAGGCCGATGAACAAGTTTTAGTAGTATATACTGTGAAATTTGTTTATTTTCCCCCTCTTGAGATATTTATGTTAAAATGTCAGAAGCAAACACTGGAATTCACCCAACCAGGTTGATCTGAGTAGCAATAACTGATTCACCGGAAACAATTCAACCAGGCTGATCTGAATAGCAATAACCGATTCACCGGATATGATTCATCACCAGTTACTTCTAGGAAGTGAGTCTACTCACAGTGATTGATTGAGATTGGTTGTGTCATCAGTACTTTTGGGATCCTTGTGCTGTGTTTTTCATTATATCAATTCATGGGTGTATGAGATTTTATGAAAGAATATGCTCTCCTCATGCTCAGAGATGGAAGGCAGTTAGGATGAATTTCTGAAAGGAAGCAAATGGTAAAACAAAAGTTATACTTCTTACTTGCCTAAAAGCGTTCATTTTCTAGTAAGATAAATAAAAATATGCACCTCAACATCTGAGTAATTTCATTTCTTCAAGTCCATATCCTTGACAGGGGATAGTAGTTAGACTGCCACAATTTTAAAGCTGCCTTGTAAACAGACCCCTGGCCTTTTTAGATTTCACTATATTTCTTGGCAGTGGTGTGTTTGTGTGTATGTGTTCGTTCTTTCTACTCTGAAAATTTCATTTTCACATTTAATTTTTATAGTTAAAGAAAGTTCCTCTTTATTAAATTAAAATTTGGAAGAATGCTTTCTTTTATTCTGTGATAGAAATTTTACATTTTTACTTGAACTTTTTTGAAGACGTATAGAAGACCCAGAAAAATAATCAGAGAATTATTTATGTTTGTTTCTTGCCTTCTGCAATACCAACAGGTTACATAGGCAGTATACACTTATCAGGAAATTGGTATTGCTACAGCATTGAGGCTAACATGTAGACTACTTGTTCCACCAAGTTCTAAGAGGCAGGTGAAGACCTCACATTTCATTTAGTTACCAGATCCTTCCTACAACATATCAGCAGTTTTTTTATTTTGTTTTGTTTGAAATTGGGCTTCACGTGACAGACTGACATTCCACTTACTTTGTAGTCAAGTCTGGCCTTGATCAGCTAATCTTCCTGTCTCTGCTTCCCAAATGCTGGAGTTAATGTGTTGTGGTTTCTTTTCTTTTCTTCTTTCTTTCTTTTATTTTTTTAAACCTTCCATGACCTTGCATATTTTAAAAATAACACATGCCATTTATTTTCTTTGATATGCACTTGTTTGTTGCAGGGAACTGCTTGTTTGTCCTGGCCACCCAGAACCAAAATAACCACACAGAAACTGTATTATTTAAATCACTGCTTGGCCCATTAGCTCTATATTCTTACTGGCTAACTCTTACATATTAACTTAACCCATTTCTTTTTTTTTTTAAATTTATTTATTTATTAAGGATTTCTGCCTCCTCCTCGCCACCGCCTCCCATTTCCCTCCCCCTCCCCCGATCAAGTCCCTCTCCCTCATCAGCTTGAAGAGCAATCAGGGTTCCCTGACCTGTGGACCTCCATCCAGGTTTAGTAAGTTGAGCATCCGAACTGCCTAGGCTCAACTTAACCCATTTCTATTATTCTGTAAATCACCATGAGGTCATGGCCTACCAGCAAAGTTTCAGCACTTCTATCTCCAGTGGCAGTGGCTCCATGGCGTCCCTTGACTCCTCCCTTCTTCCTCCCAGCATTTAGTTTTGTCTTCTCTGCCTACCTAAGTTCTGCCCTATCAACAAGCCAACACAGTTCTTTTATTCATTAACCAAGAAAAGCAATGCATAGACAGAAGGGCTTCCCACACCACTTGTTAAACGTTTTCTTGAGATAATTAACATTATGTATTTGGGCACTACTAACACTGGTGATATGTGCTTCATCCTGTATATTATTGTGTGGATGATGTCGATGAGTCTTCTGACTCTCGATGCTAACTATGCTACATTGACTATCAAAGTCTAAACAAGGTTTTACATTATTCAGTTACTGATTTTCCCTTTGTAATTCTTAAGTAGCACATATCTGGGGATAAAGAAGAAATAGCTCCTATTTTCACCCACTTACTTCAGCATTTGCTCTTGGTTTGGGTTTACCATATGTTACTATGCTGTTTGACTGATTGAGCTTCACTGTTCCCATAATTCTTTATTTATTAATTGAACCCCATAATAAAAAATAGCCACCACAGTCCCTCATTTATTTAAGTAATATCTACTTAATATAATAATGAACTCATTGGTATATGTATTTGATAAATCATTGGGTGATAATCATTGCTCTCCTGGTTTATTTTGATGCTCACAAGTTTCCAGATTTGGGCACTGGGGCCTCTTTCCAGCTGGCTCTATGCCCTCTCAACATGCTCTCTCCATCATTAGTTGAGAATTTCCTTAATTCTCAGAACTACGGGACCTTCCAGGATTAGCTTAATTTCCTTGTCTCATAACTGCTGTCAACCCATCTCCCAAGAAGTCCTGGCTTCCTTTATTTGCAAAGTAAAATACAGTTGTGCCCATTGTCCCTAGATGCCATTTACTCTGGGCACTTGGCAGATAAAGAGAGAACATACAGAAAACAACTTGTTAGATTTCCTTTCTTTCTGACATCGTGAGTTGAATTAAATACCACACTCTGAAATACTATAAGCAATAACTGAGCGAAAGATTAAAGAGACAATTCTTAAAAGTGAAAGTGGCCAACATATACATAAAAATATTCAGCATCTTAGTTCATCATAGAAATGCACATTATAGCTGCACTGAGATTCATCTCACCTTCATCAAGAAAACACATAGCAAACGCTAGAGAGGATGTACAGTAAAGTAAGCCTTTGATACACCATTGATGCACATTAAACAAGTCTAACCCCTGTGGCAATCAATATGAAGGACAATCAGAAAACTCAAAAGAGAAGTAGCAAATGACCCAGCTATGCCATTTCTGAGAATACGCCCACAGGAATTGGCAAATACCTGCAATCCATATTTATTACAACTCTGTTCCTGATAGCCAAATCATAGAATTAGCCTAGGTGCTTATCACCAGATGGATAAAGAAAATATGATGTATATAGACAGTAGAGTAAAGTCCCGAAGAAGAGGGAGTTATATCACTTGTGTGAAAATGGTTAGATCTCAAGTGGACTGGAGATTATTAGGCAATATGTAGTAAACCAGATTGAAAAAAATTCTGATTATCTCATATACAGAAGTTAAATATAAAGAAATTATATAGACATACAAATATAATTGTACATATATCATGAAAGTAGAAAGTCTTTTTGAATGTGAAATATCTTTAGTCCTTTGATTTTTGTTTTCTAATATACAAAACCAAATTTAAATGCTATACAATTGCATCTATCAGTATTTGATTATTTTTGAATATCTAGTACTTGTTAGAAAGTCTTTTTCCTGAGGATGGTAAGTGGGAATTGCCATCTAAGACCTGCCTAGTTATTTCTTTCTCCTTTTCCCTCTTCTTGTCTCTCTTCTTTCTCTTCCTCTCCATTTATGTCTCTGGCCCCTTTGGAGTTTACTCTTGTACATGGTGTGAAGTATGTGTCTTTTTCTAAGGGACTACAGTTATCATGTTTCATTTATTTCAAAGTGTATCACTATCCCAGTAATTTGAGATGCTGCCACCTTGGAGTAAATGTTTACAGGTGTTTGTGGTGATGTCTTAGATCGTGTTTTGTTATTCTGTCTTACTTGTGAATTTGTGCATTGAGCCCACCATGTCTTAATTACAGAGACTCTGTATTATGTTTCAAATTCTGTCAAGCCTATTCTACATTGTTTTTGTATTTCATTTTTTATTCTCTCTTCTTTTCAAATTAGAATGTTCTTTGTTTCAGTTAGGCTTCATATGTTGAATTCAATTGTGTTGCTATAATTGCTACTACAACTTCTTTTGTTGATTTGAATTTATCTACATATAATCAGTTTGCCTACCTAAGTAGCTGGCTGTATTCTTCACTGTGTTCTCATGCACCCAATCAAAACCTTTTGTGGTTTTCTTATTGCTCTTATGATTACTTCTTTATTTCCTGGTAATAAATAACTCTTTCTTTCTTTATTATTGCAAACACTATTTAAGCACCATAAGCACAACTTGCTTTCCTACCCTGTCCTCTTTCTAACCTTTTGCCAGAAAGCTCTTCAAACTCGACTTGTAGACTTCCTGGGTAATTTTATCGTGGGTGTTTTTCCTCACACTCTGCTAGATTGTATGTTTTAGTCTTTTCCTTTTCCTTCTGGTATTTGAAACATGAAAGACATTTTGATATTTCATAAATTCAATTTAACTATTTAGCTAAAATGCTTCAGCCATATTTATCAGATTTTGAAATTATTTGTGGTTACTGGTATCTCCCATGAACAATGATGAAATTCCAGTGACCCACAGCATATCTGCTGTCCCTTTCCAATTTTTGGTTTTATTGGTAGGCTCAAGAGTTTTTATTATGGTTTGGTATAATTAAAATAATAAATTTCTAAAATGAGCTATAATAAAACTATAAATATAAGACTGTAATAAAATGTTTCTTTATTCAAGAATTAAAATAGTTATGTTCTATTTTATAAAGTCTAAAAGCTATTTAGACTAAATTTACAGCCCAAATACTGCCTTTTCTTTCATGAGGAGTTCATCTATTTGTGATTTGCTAAGAAGGATATGTACTCATTTTGTTTCCTTCATCTCTGCATATCTGACAATTTCTGGTATCATAAACAATAAAAAAAATAAGTGGGGAATGTCCTTGGGTTATACATCCTGTCATATAGTGGAATTTATTTGACTTGGCCTGGTGAGATAACTCAGGGGGTTAAAGCACTTGATGCCAAGTCTAATGACCTGAGTTCACTCTCTGGAACACACACAGGGGAAAGAGAGGAGCAACTCAGGTTGTACCCTAACATCTACATGTTTTATGGAATATTAATGTACAAACGTGTGAGGGTGTGTGTGTGAGTGAATGCACACATGTGTGCATGCTGAAGCACAAAATAAAATGAACTTCAATAATGAAAACCATAACTCTGTACTTTTGCATCGCTCTTTTTTGCACCTGCATTTGAAGAACTATGAGGGTACTTTGCAAGTTCAGTGAGGACACTGAGCTCAAGAAGGGACTCCCAGTCCTCAGTGTTGTACATACTCAGCAGGGTTCTGGTCCTGGAAGTCTGCATTCCTACAATAGCCCTGTTCAGGAAGTGCCTTATTCTGTTCATGTTGATACTACAGAATACCTGAAGCTGAATGATTTATAAATGTAAAGAATTTATTCTCACATTCTTGGAGGCTGAGAGTCTCAATCAAGGTCACAACATGTTTGGTTACTGGATGAGAGTAGCCATCCAGGATAGTAATGTGATTCTTCCTCCTCCAGGGTGGGGCAGCCTATAGCCTCCCATGACCTAGAAAGAACTGAGTATCTGTAGAATGAGTCTCATCTGTGACTTCTTTATGAAGATCATCTTCTGAGTGCTTGGAATTTCTCTACTGTGTGAATGTGTGCATGCGTGTGCGTGTGTGTCTGTGTGTGTGTGCGTGTGTGTGTGTAAATGTGTGGTGTAGGAGGTCCTTTTGTTTATGTGTTGCTTTCATTATTTCATTTTAATGAATAAAGAAACTGCTTTGGCCTTTTGATAGGGCTACAGCTTAGCTTAGGTAGGTGTGGAAAAGAGAACTGAATACTAGGAGGAAGAAGGCTGAGTCAAAGAGAAGCTCGTCATGGAGCTGCCAGAGAAAGACATGCTTAATCTTTCCCAGTAGGCCACTGCCACATGGTGATACACAGAGCAATAGAAATGGGTTAAAGCAAGATGTGAGAGTTAGCCAATAAGAGGCTAGAACTAATGGGCAAAGCAGTGATTTAATTAATACAATTTCTGTGTGGTTATTTCAGGTGTAAGCTAGCTGGGTGGCCGGGACAAACAAGCAGCCCTCTCCCTTTCTACAAATGTGTGTGACTATGTATATGTGAGTTAATATGTATGTGTATGCTAGTGTGTGTCTGTGCATGTACATGAGCAGGTATATATGTGAACGAGTATATGTATGTGTGTGAGTGTGTGTTTATTATTTTTTTCCTACAAGGCTCATTCAATTTTTTTTTTACAGTTGCAATTCTGTCTCTCTACTGAACACTATTTTGTTATAATTTTTATCTGAATTCCAGGGTATATACTGTTTTAATTCTTTTAAGAACATGAAACTTTTCTATTAAAATATTTTTCTCTTCTGGGGTAAGTCTTCTCAAGCTTGCCTGCTTTATTGTCATTTATATGTCTTTTTTCTTGTTATCTTTTTTGTTGTCTTTGCATACGGTTCTCAATTCCTCTTCCTCATTGAAGAGTTGTATTTATTTGGAGAGTTGACAGTTTTGCTCATCTTCTCTTTGCTTCTCCCAAACCATACAATAATTCATCCTGACTTGTTTCTTTGTTTCATGAGTAGTGCTTCCAGATTTCCTTAGGGAAGGAGCTTGGAGAATTAGAAACTACTGGTGAAACTGTCTCCTCCAGTCTTTCCATTGGAAAGAGTAAAGCTGGCAATGGGATGATGGTTGAACCTGGCCATAGACTTCATTTTCTTTCTTTCCTGTTTTTGTTTCTTACTTAATGATCTTTATATTTTTACTTCAGAAGATTATTATAAAATATTTCATACAGGGAAGAAATTATTACTTTATGTCTTTTTTATTTAAAAATAGATTCTTCTCTCATACAATACATCCTGACCAGATTTTTCCCTCCCTCTATTCTTCCCAGTTCCCCACTACCTCCCCTTGTCCGCAGGTTCACTCCCTTCTGTTTCCCTTCAGAAAGTACCAGGTCTCCAAGAGACAACAACAAAATACAAAAACAATAGGATACAATAAGACAAGGCAAAAGCCATCATAATAAGACTGGGCAAGGCAATTTAATAGGAGGAAAATAATTCCAAGAGCAGGCAAAAGAGCCACATCTTCTCCCAATCTAAGATGTTCCTCAAAACACTAAGCAAACAGCTCTAACATACATGCAGAGGACCTGGTGCATACCCATACATTCCTTGTGCTTGTTTCTTCAGCTGTAAGCCCATATGAGCCCTGCTTAACTGATCCAATGGACTGTGTTCTCCTGGTGTCCTCCATCTCCTTTGACTCCTACAGTATTTCCTACCCCTCTTCCACTGGGTTTCTCAAGCTCTAAGGGAGGGACGCATTGGAGACCCCCAATTTAGGATTTCTTTCCACATAAGGGTTGACTGTGAATCTCTGCACCAATTCCCATCTGCTGCAAGGGGGTTGGAGAAACTTTTTTGATGATAACTGGACAAGGCACTGGTCAATGAGTATAGCAGAATAGCATTAGGAATCATTTCATTGACATTTTTGCCAGTCTTATTTGGTTCTACCCTAGGTCTCTGGGCTATCCAGTCTCCAGTCCCTGGCCATCCAGGCAGTGTAGGGCATGGGCTCTCTTTTGTGGAGTGGGCTTCAAGTTAAACAAGACATTGCTCCAGCAAATCTTTCAGGCAGGACATTATAGGGCAAGGGTTTTGTGGGTTGGCTGGTGTCTAGGTTTCACTTTTAGTAGCCAGCAAGTACTTTTCCACAGCAAAGAGACTAGAATGCGAGGATGAAGGCTCTATGATGGCACCAGCTTGACCTCTCTACACTCAAAGATTTGATGGAGCAATGGTAATGCAGACCTTGTGGGTGTGGCTAACCAATGTCTTGTTTAACTTGAGGCCCACTCCACAAAAGTATGAGTTTTTAAAATATGTTCTTATGATTCTCTGGATTTCCTTTTTTGTTTCTGATTTTACTAATTAGGATAGTCTCCCTCTGTCTTTCAGTTAGTTTGAATAAGGGTTTGTCTATCTCACTGATTTTTTTTCAAAAACTCATACTTCAAAAAAACTGGCAAATCTAAAAGAATGGATAGTTTTCTCAATGGGTACTAATTAACAAATCTAAATCAAGATCAGATAAATAAAGAGACCCATAAACCCAATTAACATAGAAGCAGTCATTAAAAATCTCCTCACACCCCCCAAAAAAGTCCAAAGCCAGATGGTTTTAGTGAAGAATTCTCCTAGACCTTTAAAGAAGGGCTAACACCAATACTCCTCAAATTATTCCACAAAGTAGAAAAAGAACTAATGTCCAACACTATTTATGGGGTCACAGTTAACTCAATGCCCAAACACATAACGACCCAACAGAGAAAAAGATTTACAGACCAATCTCTTTTATGAACATAGATACAGAAATTCTCAATAAAATACTTGCAATCCAAATCCAAGATCTTCCATCGTGATTGAGTAGCCTTCATGCCAGAGATGCAAGGATGTTTCAAAGGATTCTTTTTTTTTTTTTGCCCAATTTTATAGTTGATTTGTCAGGGTTTAGAGGAGAATAATAAATCTGTGATTGTGCCATTATCTTTCCCCCAAAGGCTTTCTATCAGCCCTTCTATTAATTTTTTTGATTTAACTTATTTTCTATATCTGTATATGGGGAAAGGTATGGAGAGGAGGAAGAGGAGAAGGAATAGAGAAAATCAAAGGGAATGAGAGAGACACAGGTGGATTAAAATGCTATTTAGGTTGAAAATTACATTTTGTCCATGTGTTTGAGTCTGTATCCTCCAAAGTAGTGGTATCCTATCACCTGGAATTAAAATGTCCCCTAAAGTACCATAAGTTAAAGTCATTGACACCAGCCTGTGAAGTTCTGAGATGTAGTAGAATCCTTAAGAAAACAGCCTTTGAACTTTAGGGACATGCCCTTGGGAGGGATATTGGGGTGTCTCAGCCTTCCTATCTCTACTTGTTTCTTGGCCATCAGGTGGTGAACAACCTCCACCACATGGCTCCAGCACCATGACACATTGTCTCACCAAGAACCCCACAGTGACTGTGCCAGGCAATAGCTCCAGCCTCAGAAACTGTAAGCCAAATAAATCCCTCTTCCTTTAAGTTGATTTTCTCAGGTATATTGTCACAGTGTCAGAGTTTGACTCATACAAAACAGAAACGTTCTATAGGGGCCATAACAGTGGCCATATGTCAAAGACGAATTCCGCCAGACATTTTATAGAAGCATTTTTTTACAGCACATCTATTCCAAAATTTCATCCATCCTGTTGAAGTGTTCCCCACTGGTGTCCAGTTTATGTAATAGAAAACCTCTTTAGAAGCTGGGTTGGCTGTACATAAAGAATGCAGTGACCTGGGGCCGGGACTGTCTGACTCCAGAGCTGATCTTCTCAGCCTGCATCTGCTCACCAGAGCAAAGGCCTCTGGTTTTCAGCTGATGCTCTGAGCTCCTTTCAGCTTGTAGGTACATTTAACTGTTTACACCTACTTTTTAGTGTACTCTTCAGGAACTTGACTTTCAGCTCCCAGTAGCCTCACCAATCAGATACTCTTGTTCTCAGACTTTTAAAATGACCCTTAGTTCTTTGCCCATAGAATCAAATTTGGTTTCTTTTGATGAAAAAGTGGAAGATCATCTCCCACTTTGGACCAGGTGGCCTGAAACAAGATCTGGGAGCTGTTGTGGGAGAGTCTGAGGCTTTCTGGTGGTGGTACCCATGGACAAATGCTACAGCCTCCTTGCAGGAGATGGGAGGGGGGAGATTTTAGCCTTTACTGCCAATGTGACATGTTAGATTGGGGATGATCTAAATAGTCCTTGATTTACGAGGTCGCCTGTTGTGCTCAGGCAGGTATTTGAGGCTGGGACCACCCTCATTTGGTGCAAGAAACTGAAGAACATGGTATGCTGGTATTTTGATTTTGGGACATCTTGCTGATCACACAATGTGTTTCTCGGGCTTGTCTTTCTTCTTTTACTTTTCCTACTGCAGTGTTTTTGCAAGATAGTTTTAAAAAGTAGGAGCATCCAGATCCTTGGATGGCTTTCTCCAGGATGGTGAGAGTGGAAGAGCAGAAAGAAAATTTACAAGTATCAGATGACATCTTTGATGGATGAAAACACTGAAAAAAGTGAGGTAATTTTACTAAATTTGGTTAAGAAACAGAGACTAGTAAATGCAGATAGTAACAGAATTAATTGACAACACGTTCACAGCGCTAAGGATTATAATTGGTGCTCATAGTAACCTTAGATAATAGGTATTATCATTATAACTGTGTTTTGCAAATGAGGAAATGGAGGCAATCAAAGAGAGAGAGAACACTCTATGTTGAGTGGAAAGTGAGTGAGCCGGTCCCACTTGCTGTTGACTGAGAGAGCAGCTTCACTGGAATTAAACCCATTACCTACCAGCCTCTGTTGTGGTTTGATTCTGGACATTCATCTCCAGGCTCATGCTTTGGATACTTCTCCAGCTGGTATGTTAATTTGGAAGCTGAAAATTAGGGGCAGACATTGGAAGGTTATAGCCTATCCACTGGTTCTGGCCTTACTCTGATTCTTGGTCTACTCTGTGAACAGCTTCCTGCTCTCACTACCATGAACCAAATTCTTGCCCATGTCAGGCTTTCCGTGCCCGGATAGAATAAAGTCTCTGAAACCATGAGCCAAAATAAATCTTTTTTACTTTAGTTTGTGTTGGCTGGCGATGAAGATGTAACTGTTACACAGGCCTTGAGATTCTGACTCCAAAGGATTAGCTGCCCTGTGATTACCCACCATTGTGGCATGATAATTCAGTAACACGTCACTCAGATGTGGGGCCCCTAATGCCTGTCACACTACAGGAAGCACTGAACAGTACAACGAGGTAATGGTTGCCTGTATGGATCAAATTTCAATAATTCATAAACGTCTTTCATGTCCTTCATGTTCTCTTTTCATCCGTTCCTTTCATCCTTCTCTTTCATAAATAATTCTACTGAACATTTTTGGTTTTAGAAATCAATGCCTGACGTTCATAGTTGATTTTAAGATGGCTACCTAGTCTAGTAGCAGCCAGATGTTTTAAAGAGGATCACATGGGTACAGAGGTCACAGAGAATTGTCCTGAAAGGTCATATGACATATGATTATGGCAAAGCTGTGGAGTGTGTAGATTAAGGTGGAGGGCGCAATGACAGCGGTAGGCCCAGTTTCTTCTATTCTATCTTGAATTAAGTGTCACCTGCTGTGACATATTTGGTAATTAATTGTATTATCCAGGGTTCTCTAGAGGAGCAAAACCAATAGAAGTAATTAAGGGTCTGCTAGATTGGATTATATGATAGTGGCTGGTTATCCCAATGATGGCTGTCTATATGCTGGAGAGGCTCAGGACTTGGGAACTGTTTATTCCATGGAGATGGATACCACATCTATTCCAACCTGGTGCTGAAAGCCCAGCCTAGAGAATTACTGAGGACCTACTGGTCTTCAATTTACATCAGAAGGTGGATGAAGCTGCACTCTGGAGTTGGAGAGGAAAAACAACAGCAGAAACATGGTAGATACACTCACGAGCAGACACGGGCAACAATTCCCCCCACAAACCACCTGTGACATTACCAGAAAGTGCTTCCTGAACTCTGCAGAAGAACCTTTCTCCTTTAGTCATCCTTATCTGCGATATTCTCACAGTCTTTCTCAAGGGAATGTCTCTGTAAGGATTCAGAGCCAATCAAGTTGATAATGAAGATTAACCATCCCACACTTGCAACAAGGTGTTCAAAATGACTTTGGACACAGTAAGCCAGCTTCAGAGTTGTCTAGGAGTTATGGCTTCTTCATAAATCTGGACAAGGGCTTTGGAGGAGGGGAAAACAACCTATAAAGTTATTATAGCTCTGCCACCTTATAAACCTGCAGCAACCCAATATACTCACGGAAGGAATATTTTGGCTAATTGCCTATTCTAGTTTACAGAAATTTAATCAGAAAACTATATTTATTTCAATCACTGTTGAGACTCTTTCAAAAAATAAGAGCAGAATAGGAATCATAAATGGATTTTTGTTTGGTACTAAAACTTTTATGGTACATGAGGGCCATCAAGCTGAACTTGAATTTCATTATCTGGTAATTCAGTTGTTGAAGGTTTGGAATAAATGGCAGAACATGTACAAATTCCAGGCTATGCCTGAGAATTTAGATTTCAAATAATTCCCAGTACAACCTGCTTTGTTGTTTCTTCCTTTAAGGCCATGTGTGCTAATGGAAAGAAAGGGACAAAGGGCAAGATGGGAAACACAGGCTGGGTCTCCAGTGCCTGCTATTTAAGATGAATGGCTGATAGATGTGGGTCAGATAGCTCTCTTTGGGCCTCAAATCTTTATTTGGTTGGACTTGTGTCCTAGATTTTGTAAATACATTTCTAGATGTATTATATGATGATTTATGGGTATATGCGATAGGGAAAGGGAAAAAGACGGAAAGAAAGGGGAAAGGGAATTAGGATACATTCAAATTAAGATGAGTGTCTCTTGTCTGCTGGGAGCAGCAATGATGGTGCATGAATATTCAGATATCTTACCCTGGGCTTTCTGTTTATTGTTACCATGTTGGCATAAGCGTGCGAGTGCCAGTATGTGTCTGTTCTTGTGTGTGCATTCATATATGGAGGTCCAAAGTTGACGCTGGGTGTCTTCCTTGATGACTTTCCACTTCATTTATTGAGCAGGGTCTCTGGCTAAATGCAGAAACTTGCCAGTTCCCACTAGGTGAACTAGTCAACTTACCGATACTAGGAATGCCATTTCTGTTTCTTGAGTGCTGGGACCTCTGATAGCTGCTATGCCTGCACACCATTTAGATGTATTCCTGTGATCTCGGTTCTGGTCCTTATGCTTTTATAGAAAGGGCTTTATCCACTGAGCCATTTCCCTAGCCATTATTATTATCTCATTGTGCTCTCTTTCTCTCTCCCCCATGTGTGTGTCTGTGTACATGTGTGTTTGTATGTGTGAGTGTGGGTGTACATGTGATACCACATGCATGTGGAGGTCAGGGGACAATCTGAGGTATGGTTCCTCACCATCTACCTTGGTGGAGGCAGGGTCTTTGTATACTACTGTGTGGCCAGGTTAGATGGCCTATGAGCCATGTATTATTCTGTCTGCCTCTTTTCTTGCACGGGGATTAGGGTGCTTCTACATCTGGCTTTATGTGGGTTCTGGATGTCTGAACTCAGGTCCTCATACTTTGGGTTACAAGCACTTTAGTCACCAAGTTGTTCCCATAGCTCCTACTCCTCTTCAATATGGAGAAGTACTTTGCTGCACAGGAATTTACTGGCTGTGGCTTAGAGGAGACATATAAAATTGTAGAACTAGAAGTGGCTGAGCAAGACTAGATTTATCTACATCTAAGAAGGGTGAACAAACCAAATCTGGAGAACTGAATTTCTGGGGGAGGAGAAATATCATCAGGCAGCTGCTGGGAAGATTTGGAGGAAACAGATGAGCAGGGGATGTTGAGCAAATCCCTCCACGTGTGTCATGGAAATTGAAACCATATTTTCTACTCTCCAAGACCTTAGCAAATGTTTACATTACTTCTTGATCCATCACATATGCCGGACTGGTGTCTGCTTTGAGTATTATAATGTGACATGGCTGAGCCCGTTTTATCTGCATGGTAACAGGTTTTGCTACAGTGGGAACAGAATGATGTAGGCACGCTCAGACTCTCATGGACTAGCTAGCCAAGCTTAATGGCGTACCTTTCTTGAAGGTGTAGGCTTCAAGGGAAATGTAACTGATAGAGGGTGTTAAATGGCAAAGGGAGAAGGGAAACATGAAAATGGTAGGTAGGGTAGGCGGGATAGAGTCACCAGCAACAATGAAGTTCACTTTTAATACAGAAGCAGCTCCACCGACTGTCCAGCTACTAAAGACAACTCTCTTCTGCTGTGGCCACCTGCCAACTGAGAAGATGATTGGCAGGGAACAGATGATGGAATGAAGAAGAAATTAAACAAATGTGGTGCGAGTGACAGAGCCTTGCGGCTGAAATTCCTTCAAGTTGTGCAGTGAAGCTACAGAAGGCAGTTAATGCGGGTCCCTGGCTACAGGAGGAGCCCAGAGGCTGCTCTTTGCTCCACATGCCTTCTGCTTCTCACTCCATACACTGGAGACCATCAGGAGAAAGGAAGCATGTGAGATTCCATTCTGCCCAGGTCCTGGTTTGGCTTCTCTGGTGATTAGAAGGGCCTCTCCAGCTGTGCGACTATCAAACCTACTTAAAAGCTAATAGATTGCTGGGAATTCATGACAAAATCAGATCCAATTATTTTTGCACTTTGAGGATCTGCTTTGCTCTAAGGTTCTATAGGTTTATGGCTTTGAATCCAAGTGATGGCATTAGTATCCATGTTTTTTTTTTCTTTTGAAAATTTCCTGGTGCATCTGATAGAGATTAACAGGCTATCTGTCCTATAGTTTAGAAATTATTTTGGATATAAAATTAAAATCTCTAACACATATATATGTTCACAATGCAAGAATATCCAATGATGTAGCCATTAATTAACTGGAGTCTTGCTGTCAGAAAGTGTCCTTGAGATTCCAAACCCACACAATGCTTTCTGAGCACGTAAGCATTGAAGATAACAGTGTCTTTTAATGTTGCCAAAAGTTTCAATGTTTAAATTTGGGTTGTATTTTAAAATATAAATATTGAAGAAAGACTACATTATAACTTTAAAATAAATATTGGAAGAAAAACACAAAGCTCCTAGCATTATGAGTGATCAAAATATAAAACAAAATACTTGATAACCATATACTCCATTAAGACAAATGTTTACAAACTTGAAATAGTACTTTTAATTCAGATGCCTAGGAAAGTTGTGAGGTTATATTTTTAGGCTTTCTACCTGTGATCAAGTTAACTCAACACTGTGATAAAATCTCTCAAGGTAGATACATGAGATTCTCTATTTTTGTGCTTCGTATCAGGGTCTTTCCAGTTATGTTGGTGGGAGGTTGTTCATTCATTACTGGCTGCTTAGACCTGAAATAATTACACAGAAACTATATTATTTGCAATACTGTTTGGCCAATATCTCAAGCATATTTGTGGCTAACTCTTAAATCTTAAATTAACCCATTTCTATTAATCTGTGTATCATCATGTGGCTATCGCTTACCACCAAGATTTGAGCAAGTCTGTCTCTGGCAGAGGCTACATGGTTTCTCACTGACTCCACCTTCTTTGTCCCAGCATTCAGTTTAGTTTTCCCTGCCTAACTGTATTCTGCCCTATTACAGGCCAAAGTAGCATCTTTATTCATTAATCAACAAAAGCAACACATATACAGAAGGACTTCCCATACCACAGTTATGTCAGCTCTCTGACATATTATAACCCCTTCTTTGTAATTAAATTGAATATGTGGTCTATAATGTATTTACTTGATAGAATTTTGCAATTTAATCAAATAGATAAAAGAGAATTCCAGTTACTCATCTTTAGGTAAATTCTAGGTTTTTGGAAAAGCAAAGTGACTTTTTTATATACAATATATATTAAGTATTATAAAACCTTATGAAACCTCAGGTGGGGACAGTGGGCTGTGGTCTTGGTGGTGAATCTAGGAGGAATTGAGAGCTTTTTGAGGCTGAAGAAGTTTTGAGGATTTGCTCCATGTAGACTCTGGAATCTGGGCACATAGGAGATATGTCTGTCCATGACAATACAAGCCATGAGGCTGTGGAGAGCAAGTATGAAGGGAGAAAAATTCTCTGTGAGGGTCCCAGGTTGGAATGTGGCTACAAACACAGATTACAATGTAACAAATGGAGGCATGCTGGATTTGACAATAACTGAGCTGATCCAAGGGACATGTGTTAGTTACTTTTCTATTGCTGTGACAATAAATTATGACCAAAGAAACTTAAGAAAGAAAGGATTTAATTGAACTTATGATTTTAAGTATATATACAAATATATATGATATATATATATCAAATCATAATACACACATATGCATATAATGGTGGAGCAATGTAGGCATCTTAAAGAGGCCCACAATAGCCTGGAATGGAGTATAACAAAAGTTTATTCATTTGGGGATAAAACTCACAGTAAGGGTAGAGATCTGCAGTCCTCTATGGGCACTGGAACTTGGGAACTGATCCAGCAAATAGACTGTACACTCTTTTCATCACTTGCTTAGCAGAAGCAGAGGTGAGAATCTTCAACGCCGTTTCCCTGCAGACATCTGAGAGTCATCTCTGGCCTCCTTTGAGGACGTACCCCAGGCATATCATTACCTACTGTTTGCAGATCTGGGCCTTCTTTGCAGAGGCCCTATATCCAGGCTTCCAGGGCTCTGCAGTAGGTTCTCCATCCCTTTCAGACACATTTTTTCATTGGCAGCAGCAATCAACAGGTCATCGAGGTACTGTAATAGGCTTATGCCTGGGTTTGGGTGTTCAGTACTCACACAAGTCCTCATGAAGGGCCTCATCAAAGATGGTGAGGGAGTTTTTGAATCGTCATGGTAGCCTGAATCACGTAAATTGTCCACTATTTCTGATTTCTGGGTCCTGCCATTCAAAGGTGAAATAGCGCTGACCACTGGGGGCTAGCGGCAGACTGAAGAACGCATCCTTTAAGTCCAGGACTGTGTGGCATTGCTGGTCAGGGGGCAGCATACTGAGCGAAGTGTAAGAGTTTGGCAATGTGGGATGGATATCCACTACCTTCTTGTTTACCTCTCTCAGGTCCTGCACTGGCTGGTAATCTTGGAGTGAGGCATTTTCACCACCAGCAGGGGGGTGTTCCAAGCTGGGTGAATGGGTCTCAGGACCCCAAGTTCCAACAGTCACCTTACATGTGGAGTGATTTCCCTCTTTACTTCAAGGGGAATGGGATATTGGTGGACTTTTACAGGTTCTGCCCCTTGACTTGATCTCCATAGAGACAGGGGGGTGGTGGAATGCCAATCCCATGCCTCCTGTCTCTTCCCATGCTAAGGGAAACTGTTGAAGCCAGTCCTGCATGGAGGGATCAGGCTCCATGTGTCCCTTTACAGTGGAGTAGCTTAGCCCCATCACTAGAGAAATGTATTTGTTCTTTTATCTTTGTAAGCAAGTCTCAGTCCAGGAAAGGGATGTGGGCATTCCGGTATCACCAGGAAAGAATGGGTTACCTGTCCCATTTCTAAACCCACTGTTCTTCGGGGAGTCCACAAGTACTGTTTGGTTTCTGCGGCTCCCTGGACCCAGGTCTTTTTATTAGATATAGGCCCCTCTGATTTAACAACACTGAGTTTTCTGCTCTGATGTCTACCATAAAGTCAACTTTCTTCCCATCCACCTTTAGGTAACCCTGAGTTCAGGGGGGGGGGCATACCCTGACTTTGCTAATCACTATCCACGCATAACTGCAGGACTTTGCTGCTTCTCTGGACATTCTCTTGCCCAGTGTCCTTCCTCCTTGCAGTATGCACACTGCTCTTTCCCTACCAGTCTCGGGTTTTTCTGATCTTTGTTTCTGCCTTCTCTATTGCCAGAAGCTGCATGTCACATTCCCTGTCATGGGCCATCTATCTCTCTTGACGTGGCCAAAATCTTGGCCAACTCCCAGTGGTGGCATTCCTGCTGTGCTTCTAACACTTGAGCGAGGCTCTTTTCTTGTCTTTTTCCTTTTTGAGTTCTTTTTCCTCTGAATTTTCCCTAGTGTTAAAAACTCTCTCTGCCAACATCATTAAATTTTTGTTACGTCTCTCCCCTACTCTACCTAGTTTTTGGAGCTTTTTCTTTATATTTGGAGCTGTCTGGTTCATAAAAGTGAAAATCAGGAATATTTCTCTCTCTGGTGCCTCCAGGTCATAGGGAATATAGCATCTGAAGGTCTCCTGAAAGCGTTCCAGGAAGGCTGCAGAGATCTCCTCAGGTCCCTGTCTCATATTATAAACCTTACTCCTATTAGTTGGCCACCTGGCCATTGCCTTGAGACTGGCCAACAGAGTCTAGTGATAGACTTTGAGTCTCTCCTTATCTTCTGCTGAGTTATGATCCCACTCTGGCTGGACAGTGGGGAACCCTCTGTCTATGAGGGCTGAGTCTGCTGTGGGGCCTCCAGTGGGTCCAGGGACAACTTTGTGGGCTTCTGTGATGATCCTGTTTCTTTCTCCAGTGGTGAACAGGACCTGCAACAGCTGCTGGCAATCATCTCAGTTGGGCAGGTGGGTAAAGAGGACAGTTTCTAAGAGGTTAGTGAGGTCACAGGGATTCTCAGAAAAGGGGGTGTTTTGTCAACGCTAACTGTACAGATCTCTAGCAGAAAAGGCCAGCAGTGATACTGTTGGTTCCCATCCTCATTTGGCAGCCCAGTTGGCCTCAGTGGTAGGACCGCATGGTCCTGATGTTGGGGAGTAATTCCCCTTTTCTGTGGTTAGCCTGGGCTGGGCCTCCACCTGCTGCCTGACTCTCTACTGGAGCTTTCCCAGCATTGCCCTTAATAGCTCTAGGGGCTCCCTGGGGAAGGTGTATAGGGTGGAGGAATGATATCTCCCTTATTTGATCTCCCTTGTAGGTGGAGGCAAGTCCCCTGAGTTTTCTCTCAGCAGCCAGAACCTTAACCCATTAAGGCAAAAAAAAAAAAATTAACCCATGGTGGAGGGTTTTCTATCAGTCCCTACCAGGTGACTATATAGGGAGTCTGATCTGGGTGGCTGGTCCTCAGTCAATAAACAACATTCTCCACTGTACCTATAAGGCCAGCACCAAAGGATCCCTCTGCTGGCCATCTGACATTGAAGGAGAGCCACTCCGAGCTGCAAAAGATATTAAATTTTCCCTTTCTAATTTCCACACTGTTTCATGTGCAGTTACCTTGATGTCACCCCAATGTGCAAGACAAAGCTCTAAGGGAGAAGAGGGAGTCTGTCATCAACTTAGACCATGCAACCCAATATGGATAAACCCAATATGGGCTGCCCATGCATGCTTCAGCATTTCCAGGCCATGGGTTTCATTTTCATTTTTATCCAAAAGGGAGTTGTGAGGAAGGCCAGGACTAAGGATGGATCTCTGACTTATCGCTGAGGTTGAAACCTTTTTTGTTTTGTGAGGTGTCTATTCATCTTTATTATATGATAAACTATTTAAAGGGAAGTCTTACTTTTTTTTCCCTCATTGTGAATGCAGAAGTGATCATTATGTTTTTTCACTTAGGAACGACCACCTGACAGCTGTCTGCTTTTGGCCTTCGTTCTGTTTTAACACCCTTCAGTAGGTGTCTATTTCCTTGCATTCATTCTGGCAATCTTGTAAGCTGTAAGGAGCATTAAAGATGAAATTCATTAGCGATTTGATAAAGCAGTGGCCCTGTCCATTTCCGTGCACACGTTTTTACAAAGGCTGTATGATACACAGTGATCAGTTTTCAGCGGCGGCAGCAGATGGCACAGCCTTTGTCTCCCCTCAGAATAGAAGGACTGCAATCCATTCTTCAAAGCAGCAGCATTCTGCTGATCCACAGCGCTTTGACTGGAGTGAGCCTGGCACGGAAGCTGCTGTCGCAGCTAGCGTAGGGAGCACGACACAGGGATATTTTAGCAACTGTATGGTGACCCCACAAGTGGATACTTTGAGTCATATTTATATCTAATAAACTCTCATACACATACTGTCCTTTGAAAGTCAGGATTCAAAGAGAAAGAAGGACTTGGCGTATTTTAAATCAGTTTTCCAGATGAGAACACTGAGATTAGCGAAGATGATGTGTCTTTCCCAGTGGTTCAGTCACTACGAAGCTGAAATTCAAAGCCCAGGTTACACAAACTCAGAGTTTCTGGCACGTTCCAGGTACTGTGTAGTGTTCCCAACTCTTTTGGGGTTAACCAAATGTTCTTTTATATTTATAGACACTATAAATTTCATTTTATACAGTTTGTGATTTGCTGAGAGACTGGAGAGTAAGTAGGACACTTGCTTTAAAGGGAGAAAATGCTGGACCCCAGGGAACAGACTGTATGGCCAGGAAGTGTGTGTCAGTGGTCACAGTTAAAGGCAGCTTTATTACCATTTCACGTCTGATGTTTACATTAGATGTTAAGTTAAAGAAGAACTCTACTTTAGGGAAACACTAAAATGCTACAACCAAGTTTCATTTTATTTAACTAAGTGGCACTATTCTTGAAATCCCATGAAAGTCCTCTCTTTGACTTTTAGGAATGCAAAAATGTGTTTCTCTTCATGGGTACGACAGGGGGGCTCTTCTAGGCACCTTACATTTAGCTTATACATTAAAAACACACACAAAAAAATCCTCTGATCTTTCAAAATTCAAATTTGAGGAGACCTACAGAGATTACTGTTTCTAGGAAATTTATTATATGTACTAGTATTCACTGTCCTCAACCAGATGTCAGCTTGGCTGTGGAAGTATCATGTATTCCTGGATAGGATAGCCCTTTCATTGGTAAGCAAGCCAGTTTCACACACACACACACACACACACACACACACACACACACACACACACGCCCCTTGTGATGTAAGTTTAGATTTTACTTTCTTGGATTTAAAAATGGTGTTTGCAAATCATATCTTATGTCTGTGCCTGCATCTACATAGACCTCTTACCTCAAACCACGAATGTGCCTTCTAGTTCTGTATTTGGGAGTCATACTGTATAATGGACTTGCCCCTGATCATTCCTCCTCGTAGGATATTAATCCATTACAGGATACAGAGATGTAATAAAAGAGTGGTTCAAATAACCTCACATTCTTCTTTGTGTGTTGTCTTATCTCTTTCCAAGCCATGTTTCAGAATTTCAGAATTCATCTTGACTGACTGATGGTATCTTTGAAAAATTATCTGTCAAATTCAACAACACTGTGAAAATTGCTTATCAGGCTATATTTATAAATGAGGCTTATAGCTTCCCAGCAGCCACACAATACAGCTCTGGAGAGTTTGAGTGTATCAGGAGGTCATGGATACATAAATACATTCATACATATATATGTAAATTATATTAATATTGGTGTTTGACCTGCTCTCAAAACAATAACACAGGGCTCTATCTGCTTGGAGGCATGTAGATCAGTGTTCATATAGATTAGAAAGTTACTTTTGGAAGAAAGATTTGCACATCAAAGCCATATGAGCTAGAAGATAGCGACATGAGGGAATCAGAAAGCTCATAAAACTCACCACTGAAAAGGCTGGAATCTACTCTGTACAAATCGACTGCTATTTTAACCTTCTTCCTGGGGTCATTTTAATTATATCTGAAAAATGAGTTACTAGAAACAAATGAATGAAATTTCCTTTTATAAGTAATTATAATGCAAATTTTAAACTGTTATCAAGTTTCCTAGAAATGACTTACACAGAGATTTTCTTTCTCTGTTTCTTTTTATTTTTACTTTGTGTCCCTGACTCATTTCAGAAAAGATATAATGATTAAGAAAAAATGGAAAGCAAAATTAGAAAGTTAAGTGTGAAAAGCAGCTTCATTTCCTTGTTGCTCTGAACACTAATAGTTGTGTGTGGGCTTCACACAGTCTTTTTGGCAAAGGAACTTTATAATGAAACACATTCAAATTTCAGCTGAACTTCTCTTTCTTGATTCAAGATCAAGTAATTTCAAAATTTTTCTGGTTTACTGTATGTACCTAAAATCCAGATACTTGACTTGAATCTGAAGCTTCTTAATATTTTGTTAGTATAAGCAACACAAGTTAGACTTCTTTCTGTCAAAATTTCTCGGCTTCTAGATATGCTCTGTGCCCAACTCTATTGATCATTGGGCATACAACTTACTATTTTATCATTCAACATTCCCTGGATATATTTGTATCACCATAATAGATCTAAAATATATAGGATTCAGTTTAAAAATAAAATACTTAAATGTGGTAGATAGGGTATACTATTATATAATAAAATATATTTGTTATTTATACTTGCTTCCTCACACAAAACCCTTGGATTTCTTGAACTGATGGGTACCATTTTCACGCTAATCAGATTATACTACTGTACCAGGGGCTGCTAGGTATGGGTCCAGAGTCCTGAATGGTCCCTGGAAAGATCAAGGCAGGACTAGAAGGTTTTTGGACATTTCACTCTCTCCACAATCCATGCTTTTAGGAAGAGAGAGAGGCTGCAGTCCCAGTGACCGATGATGTATGTAGTCAGTTGTGTCCATATGATAATCTCTGGGATGTGGAGAAGTAGGCGTGAAATGTGGGTATACGGGAAGTGCCTAGAAGGTGGCATTAAGACAGCATGGACACTCCATACCCATCCATGCATACTTCAGTGCCACATTGCTTCAACCCTCCTGTTCTGTATGGTCTCTGATTGCCATCCATAGAAAGACATGGTAGTTTTGATGAGTTCTGTCAACTATGCTAGTAATTAATTCACCCAGTGAAGAAGTTTTAGAAGTCTCAGTTACTGCAATTCAGAAGGACAAGTCACATTCAATACCTGCAGCAGAGGGCCAGGCTTGTTGGACAAGCCCACAGTCTAGGGAACTGATTCTATCTCCAAATAGACATTGTCAAATAGAATTCAAGGACATGGTCTAGTTTCTGCTGGAGACTTGATTGGTAGGTAGAATAATTCTACAAACTTCTGGTATTAGACATGCTACACTGAACATGAGACTACATGAGTGTGAGATTAGCAAATCACCCTGTCTGCCACTTCTGCCTCTAGATTTGGGACATATTTGCAACACTAAGGTCTGGATTTGTGAACATCAAAGTGTGTTCTGTGAATTAACACCATCAGCATTACTTGGGAGCTTGTTAGGGCAGAATCTTGGTGCCATCAAAACTTGTTGAATCAGAATCTGTGTTTTCCAAATCCTACAAACATTCCTAGGCAAGATTGATATTTGTAAAGACCAGGTACAGAACATCCTAGGGTCCACTTATTTCTGTATTTTCCTTTTTGCATTACTCTGCCAAACAGTATTATATTATTAAAGGTAGTAATCTAAAAAAGAAGCAAAAGCAAAAACTTATAAACTATGAATAAGATTATTTCTCATTTCTTACCTTTAGTCTCTGGGGCAGGCCATTTTTCTCATGTAGTAATTTCCTGGTTATTATTATTCTCTTAAAGCTTGCTTTTATTTCAGGAAGCCACATGATTCTTTACTAACTCTGGTCTTACACTAGGTAAAGAGTTCAACATGGAGAAATGTGCACATAATGTGTGGGTCTTGACTGCAGGAAAATGCTCCACTGTTTGTATCTCATCAGCCAGATCCCAGCTAGCAACAGGGGAGGCTGAGAGAGAGACATGATTTCTGTCTTTTTGCACTGGAAGGAGACATGGTTACTCTAATGCTGGAGTCAGTCATATGTCACATATCTGTCCTTCAGGCTTCAACAAAATTCCCACCTATTAGACTGGAGAGTGGTCTCCTCCAGTATTACTTCTCTCTTTTCACCTGCAAATGCCTCTACTTGCTCAATAAATCATGTACTGTCTGAAGTCTTACTTTTCAATAGAAGTTGCCTGTTCTTATTAGGCTGTGGTCATATCAATTTTTATTTTGTAAATGCTGCAGTCAACACTATAGAATGTGTGGAATGAACACATTATTAATATTGATTAAGCTGATGAATACGTGGTACAACATCATGGTTCTTGCATCAACATTTAATAGACTATCATTTTTCTCAAGGTCTGGATTTTATGATTAGCTCTAATAGACCCCAAATGTTTGTTGTATCCTCCAAAAATTCATATGTTGAAACCCCACCTTCCAGGATGAGTATAATTAAAATTTAATTGAGAGTATCTAACTCTATGCCCTTTTGGATTCTGTCAATCATCTAATGGCTTTATGAATTCCACTATCAGGACATTAATGGAAGCAAGGCACAGACTATTCAACACAATATTTTTCTCAAGGTTTAATACAGAAAACTAAAGACCCAACTGAAAGGTATTTTGCCTGAAGTCATGTTACAGATAGGCTCAGAGGAAGTTGGGTTTGAACTCAAATGAGTGTTCTGTCTCCAAAACACTGATTTTATAAACTGTCCCACACAGTTCCATCTGAGACTGTCTGCATGGCCCAGTATCCCTTCAAAACATGATGGGCACGTTGGAAAAACTGAGAAGTGTAATTTGTAGGTGTCACCTTTTCATTTTCTTGTCTCTGTTTCATCAATGATAGTACAGGAATTATAGCCTATTGTCAGTTTCTCAAAAACACTTAGCAATTTTGCATGCAATATATTTGCTAGCCTAATCTAATATCTGAAAGCCAGTTTGAAAAATTGAATATGATTGTTTAATAGTGTTGACTTTGGTGTCAAAACAAGTTGCTTTTGACTTTGCTGGCAATTATGTTTTATTTGTTTTTCTTTTATTCATTTCCCAAACTACTTATAATTATTTCCTTTTCCTTACAAGTTAAAAGACTAATTTATGTATACTCCCATATCATACATTCTTTGTCTTTTTCATAAATCTGGTGAAAATTTAAATAAAATTTCTTCTCCTAAGCCAATATTCTTATATTATTCACTGATTTGATGTGCTCTCTTGGCTTTGTTCTCTTCTCGAATCCCAGGGACTTTTATTTAGATCTCAGGTCTCTATCCTTCATCATTCTTTTAGACTTTTTTCATTACTTTCTATGACTTTATGTTCTTTGAGGAATTCTTGAGCTTTAAATCATGTATTTAGTTTTATGCATCATATAGTCTGAGTTACCAAAACATTTCAAATTTTGAGAATCATTTCTTTGGAAAACGAAATCTTAGCTCTTCACTTCAAGTAAGTCCATTTTTCTTGACCTGCATTCATACAATCAATCACAATTAAAACATATTTGTTTGTTGTCTGTGTGTTTATGCTTGCACGTATGTGCACGATGAGCATCAGGAGCCCACTGACATCAGAGGAAGTATTCAGATCCCCTGGGACCAGTGTTGAAGTTGTGAGCTGCCATATGGGTTATGGGCACTAAAGCTGCTCTTCCACATGAGCAGTAAGTGCTCTTAACCACTAGTTCATCGCTGCACCCTCAAAAAAATTCCTAATCGTGTATGTGTGTGTGCGGTATCACTTAATATAGTGTTGATTTACTTAAAAAATTTAACATTAATATTTTACACATATCATGATCCTTGGGTCTGCATTTTTTTCTTTTGTCACCATTTCACACATCTATGCAAAGTGTATTTATCCTTTTTGCCTCCATTTTTTCTTGCATTTCCCTTTTACTTTTGCCAAAATGCTTTTTTCTACAAGTGCCCCTTTCTTTTTTTCTCTAAGTGCTGGTATTGTAGATATGGTTAAATGGCACGTAGGTGTTGGGGAACCAAATGCAGGGCTTTATGCTTTACTTACCTCCTAATACCAGTCCTGTTGTTCATTTTTACATTAGGATCTCCAGCGCGCCTATCGAGAGTACACTGAATTCCTTGTTTACCAGTTATAGCAATTTTATTACATCTAGCTCTCATTCTGATGATTGCTTTGTCTCCTTATAGTTCTGTTTCTTTTGACTTTTGATTGAAAGTCATATTGAAAGTCAGATATGCTATGTATTAGAGTTCTTCATGAGATGAATGTTTTGTGTGACAGAGGAGATCAGGGATTTCTTTATGCAAAGATGAGACAAAAATTTGGATGTTAACTTTGGTTACATTGGATATGTCTTGAGAAGAGGTAGGTGGATGGGTGGAGTTAACCTCGTCAGGAGTTGTGCTGTGTTGGAAATATCTGTTGTCATGGTTTCTCTGAATGTACCATGAATGACAAAATCCTCTGTGATACTTTATGTTAAGGTTGGAATTTCATTTAATACTTATCTATTCTCCATTCCTGTTTTCTTGGGGGTTGAGTGTTTTGCTTTCAGCAGCAACCTAAGAGAAACTGCCTACTGTACTGTACCAGGCTGTCCTCTCCTTGAAATGGGAGCTGCTTATGGGTAGATAAGCAAAGAAGTATGGGTTCTCCAAAGTGTGGGGAAACCTTACTCTCAGGAAGGTCCCTTCAAAGTTTTCACATTTTGTTCCTTCCCTTTGGTCATTACAGAGCTGCTGTAAGGAGGCCACTTGTTTGTTTCCTGGCCACCCAGACTCCCAAAATTATCACACAGAAACCATATTATTTATATCACTGCTTGGCCCATTAGCTCTAGTTTCTTATTTGCTAACCCTTATATCTTAATTATCTTAATTTAACTCATCTTCATTAATCTGTACATCACCATGAGGTCATGGTCTATCAGCAAACTTTCAGTGTTTCTGCCTCCAGTGGATCCATGGCTTTTCTTTAACTCTGCTTCCTTTCTCCCAGCATTCAGCTTAGTTTTCCCTACCTAGCTAAGTTCTGCCTTGCTGTAGTCCAAAGCAGTTTCTTTATTAACCAGTAAAGAGGGGAATGCCACATCATAGACCTTAGACTGACTCCCTCGTCATTAATTGCAGTGTATTTCTTCTCACCCTCTGCCTAAAATTAACATTGATAGTTACCCTTCCTGATATAAAATAGCGGTTCTGTTCTCTAAGGCAAATTATAGACGTAGTCTCAATAGTTCATGATGTTCTTACAACAGTCTCATACAGCATCTGGGAGACTCTCTTGGGATTCCTTCCTGTTAGTGCCTGGTAGAATCCATCAAGGGGATGTGCACAGGACTATCAATGCTCTTATGCATTCTAGGAACCCCGTAGTTTCTCACAAGCACTGTTCATTGATTTACATTTGTTACATTGGTTTTGCAATTGAGTAGAACATAACTGTGTTCTTCCCACAGGTTTAACAACCCAGTATCCTTAGACTCAATCACATAAATTCTTAATACCTATTCTTACTATTTTTGTCGCAAATTAAAGTCTCAGCCTATTTTCTATCAGTTTATTTTCCTTAAGATCTGAAGTTTCTGATGATATGAGACTTGGTAGTAATTTGCATTTCATTTTGAGGTCTGATATAGTTTTCCCATATATATGAATATGTATATGTATGTCTCTATGTGTGTTTAACTCATTTTTGGTCAAATATTTATCAGGCTCTAAAAAACAAACACAACCACAGTCCATGTAGTAGAGTATATCCTTCTTTGATTATAGACTTCTGATTATTTGGCACCACATAATAAACATTCTCCATTTTCTTTGAAAGGGGTCCTGTTAATTTATTTTACAAATTTTACAAAAGGAGCAAAAGCTCATAACAAAAATGGATACTTCTGAAGTTACTTCTGGAACTCGTAGTTCCTGTGGCACATGATTTGTGTGTGTACAACCTTCTTCCCAACACCCTGTGAATACGGTCATAATATCTTGTCTATCTTTGTTTCTCTAATATTGAAAAAACTCTGTAGTTCAGAATGAGAAGAGGGTGTTTATTTGTGTTGTGGGGTATTTCTGTGTCACTGTGAGAATGGACTTTTTTTTCCTGTGACTTCCTTGCTTTTCCAGAGAAGCATCTCAAATGACCCAAGTTGTCCTCCAACTATTTGGCTTCCACCATAGGATAATCTTTGTGTGCCCTTCAGGTGTGCTCTCAGAAGTACCAGGCATTTGCCAAAGTGCTTGTGTGTTTTCCTAGGGGCCTTGTTTTACTTAGCCTGGCATCCAGAAGCCACTGGCTGATTTCCAGATTTAGCTATGATTTCTCTCAGTTGGAGTATTTTTAATGCTTAATGACAAATGGCATTTTAATTTGAACTCCATAAGGCAAGAAGCTTCCATTAAGTGAACAAGTACAAGTAGACATGGAGAAGAGTGGCTGTCTTCATTACGGCTGTGCAGTTCACCAGAAATGATGCTCGGAGTAAATCTTAAATAGTGGAGCAAACTGGTCCCCTCCACTCAGCTGTGCAGCCAGTGAATATGGTAATCTGTGTGACAGAAGCCCATGCAGCTGCTCCTTAGCAGTGCAATCTGACTCAGGGATTTGTTTATGAAGCAAAGCTCACTGAACTCTTCAAAGCACATGAAAGAAAAAAAATATTGCCCTGATTATCAGTGGGTAACTCTTTGGATGCTGTTTTTTTTTAAAGATTGGATCTTGTTATGTGTGCAGTCTAGCCTCGACAGGGTTTGCACCTTCCTGGATAAGAGCTCGTGGATTAGAAAAATTAGGTAGGAGGAACACAGATATGAAAGAAATATTGAGACATAGGATACAACCGGGAGGGCAATCCAGTGAATCCTGAATTTTCCCATGTTAATATTCCATATTCTATATACCACAATCTGTAAAGGGGGAAGAAGGCAAAATACTCCTTTAACATGACACATAGAACAAACAGAACAACTGCTTGCTTCAATACTTAAAATATCAAATCACTATATCCTGAGTTAAGCATTTTGTTGTTATGCAGGACATGCACTGACTATACTTTAGACCAAGTATCCTGTAGTCAGCCTCTCCCTAAGTCAAACCTTCTGTAATATTCTTGAAGGATCAGGAATATGCTTGAATTCTCTGACCTGGAAACTGTTCATTCCTAGACACCCAGATCCAAATAATCACACAGAAACTATATTAATTACAACATTGCTTTGCCTATTAGTTTAGGCTTCTTATTAATTAACTCTTGCATCTTAAATTAACCCATTTCTATTAATCAATGTATCACCACAAGGCTGTGACCTACCAATAAGGTTCTGGTGTCTGTCTCCTTTGACAGTTACATGGCGTCTCTTTGACCCTGCCTACTTTTTCTCTATATCTCTATTTGGATTTCCTGCCTGGCTTTACTCTGCTAAGCCATTGACAGAGACAGCTTTATTTATCAACCAATAAAAGCAATACATATACAGAAAGACATCCCACATCAGGGTGGATTGGATCCACCTCTGTGCGCCATCTCAATACCCAAAACACCAAATAACCAAGCCCTAGGTCTACTGTGGGTGATGTCATCCGTATAAACATGGACCTGGACTATATTAGAAAGACAGCTGAACCAGCCAGAGAAAATAAGCTATACCTCCATTGTCTCTGCTTCAGTTCCTGCCTCCAGGTTCCTGTCTTGAGCTCCTTCTCTGGTATTCCTAGATAATAGACTATAGCCCGTAGTTTATGGTGCTCATCACAACAGTTTCAGCCTGAGTACCAAGCCTGCTAAGACTCTCATGGGTTTCCTCATAGGTGTGGTGCGTTTTGAGATTCAGCTACTGACTGTAGCTATACTGAAAAGCTAGAAGTGTTCTTCCTATCATGGATAGCAATCAACGCTGCTGCCAAACGACCACTGTCTAGCCTTTCTGTTAGGCTGGGGCTTTGTTTTGTCTGTATGTGGCACTGGTGGCTGTTACGTGTGCCTGCCTCAAGGGTACACTTTTTGGGTGGTGCTGAAACTCCCCCCAGAACCAGCATCGTAGTACCGTTCTGTGAGGGACCCAGAGCCTGCTTTCTGTTCCCCACAGCATCTACTTTGCCCCCCATTGCCTTCCCAGTGAACAGGCAGGTGCCGCTCTTCATTTTACCTCTGCCTGGCTAATTGCAGGGATTTCAAGATACACAAATGCATCTGACAAGTCTCATTGGAAAGAAAATTCCTTCAGATTAACAACAAATTGATCTGATTACCTAATCCTAGTATCATTCAAAAGAGAAAGGCTGGGCTGAATTGGAATGGCAATCTTTATTCAAATCAGTCTGTGAGAAAATACAACGTAAAAAAAAAAGCTTGGGGCAGTGATCAAAAGCTGCCTGCCCTGATGTTTCCCAAAATACCTGGATCTTAAAGATATTTTTATACAGAGGTAGATGGAAGAGGTATTTATGAACTCATAAGAATTTTACAAGTTTATTAATTTATCTTTTTGCAACAGTGCCAAGGTCTTAAGATGTCAACATTTGGAAGACAGACTGGGTTACGTTTATTTCCTGTTAGTGATTATCTAATAATTTTTACTTTAAAAGATGTGTTTAAATCATACGTGCCCAGGAAATATTAATAAGAGCGTGGTGAATCCTGGCTGTGTTCTGCAATAGACTTGGCATGCATGTTAGGTTTATCACTGTAATGGGCGTGAAAGACTAATATATTCACTTATTATAGATTTCTGTCATGGTCACTATCAGTTTTGATGTATTAGCTCTGTGGTAAAGACTTCTCTGACCAGCAAGTTACTCCTTTCTTCCTTTCTTCTCTTGGTCTATAAATATATCTCTGTAAAGAGATTCTTCAAATCTCTTCAATCAAATATTTATTCCATCTTTATCAGATGTCAAGCTCCACGCCACAGTGCATTAACAACACATTAATTCATGATCTCTCTGCTGTTTTACATGGTGTCTTTTTCAGCACTTTCTTGGATTGTTCACTCAAAGTATAATAATCTTTATTCCCAAGACATTTAAAGTCTATTGGGAGAAATTTTAGACACTGTCTGTTAAAGACCAAGTAAGTTTTACCTGTTTTCTTGTTGCAGGAGATCAGTTTTGTTCTGCTGGACGTTCTTTGCCACAAGAAGTCATTGTTTGAATCTAAAAAGTCGCCCATAGGCTCATGTTTTAAGGGATAATTCTCAAGCTGCTGGCTAAAGTCTGACTCCACAAGTTTGGAGAGACTTGTGGAACCTTTATGTAGGCAGACGTAGGTCATTGAGGAAGGCCTCTGAGAGTTATAGTCAGATTCCTAATTCTTTTCTCATTTGCTTCTCCCTGATCTGCCTGATATAAACAGCCTCTGTCCCAAACCTCTGCCATCATAAATCCAGTTGTTTTCCATGTCTTCCTTTCTCTAGCTTACAGAATCCCTCTGAAAACACGAACCAAATAGATCTTCCTTGCTTCTGCCATCATGATGCAGAAGGAACTAATACATGCAATTTAGGTGAGATCACAGTTAGACAAAATACATCATAGTAAAGTGGTGACTATTTTGTGGAAATTGGCTGGAAAGGCTTTAGGAGAAAATGTCTTCATTGTCATAAAGAAACACACAAGAGTGAAGTTTAAAAAAAGTTTGATATTTAAGACTTTAAGTGTTTGTTTTCAGAAAGAAACTTAGGACTGTTGAAGCTAATAGGGTAGCAGAAAGGTAGAAGCAATCTGTCTTCAATACCATCTTTACATTGTTCAAATGAATGACATTAGGGGTAGCCTACAAAGAGTAGCTATGTGAAGGTTTAAGCAGCACCCAATGCAGACCAGCTGAAGGCTTACTTGGCTGTGCAGAACATAAGGCTAAAGTCTGACTCCACTTTGACAGTAGGGCCAGAGAAACAAAAGAGAGGTGTGGAGCTGCGTGACAGCTCAGCAGAGGGAAGGGGATGCCATCCACTGGGTTGAGGAGAGGTAACCAAAGAGTCAGAATTGCAGCATATCACACGCAAGCAACACATTTAAACCACAGACTTTTTGGTACATGTTTGGATTACAGAATGTCTAAAACTTTAAGCTAGATGCAAAACAAAAAAAAAATCATTCTCATTCTTATAAAAGCAACACTTATTTTCTTTTCATACTCTGCACCAGTGCCCACCTGAGAGCATGGACTGCGATTGAGAACTGGGGCTCCTCGACACAGAGCCTGGGCTTTGCTCCAGATGTCTAACTTCTACTCTGCCAGGGTGGCTTTGGACTGCTGTTTCCAGGAAGGACGAAGCATATGCCATGGAAAAGCCTGCTGTGTTTGCTGCTGGGAACTCTTGAGACCAGAGTTTAGCTGAGGAATGGAGACATAAGCTTTGAAGTTTATAAAAATGGGTGTATTATTCAGTCATTTAGGTTCGTGATGAAAAGGAGAAAGCTACATACCCTCTGAGGCTATTTGAAGGTTAGCAAAAGACTCGCTTATTTTTCTTACTCAAGAGGAAACTATAGCTTGCATCCAAGCAGAAGGACAGAGTTCATTTTCTGTAAAAAATTACAAGACTTTTTCATAATATGAATGATACCTTTGGAATCTAGTTCTTTCTATAACCACTATGGTTCCTCATCAATGTGCATCTTAAAATGCTATGTATCCTAGATTTTTATATTCCTAAGCTCTTTGGAGTATGAATGACAGATTATGGGTAGCAGAATCCTGTTGCCATATATATAATACACGATTGTGTTTACCTACTGAGGTGGAGGGCTGACTCAGATAAGTACAGCCAATGATCTCATCCTGGAAAGAATTGCTACAGCAAAAAATACTCGACAAGAAGATCCCCCTTTTATCTGAACAATAAAATACATCAATTTTTCAAAGTTGTCGTGTTTGGCCAGTTCATCTGGTAAGAGCACGGAAAACAGAGGCCATTCATCAATTTTTATATCTTGCAGTCTATACCCATATCAAACCAGGAAGAAGAGTGTATGGAGAGTACAGTGAGAAGAAAAGTTATTTTCAAAACATCTGGAGCAGGGAACAGACCTCATCGGCTCAATTCTAACATATGTAGACAAAATTTTGCTCTTGAGACATCTTCATTTGCTTCCATTATCTATAATGCTTGTACCACAGGCCAAGAGCAGCATATTAGAATTAATAATGTGGCTTTTAGAAATGCAAGAGTGATGTAATTAGCATATTAGCATAAGGTTAATGACTTTAAAACAGGAAGGCTACTGATGTGTTTAAAAATAAAAAAAAAATATAGCAGAAGAGATGATCTCAATTGAATTGCCTCCCTTCCATTCTTCGGCCACTTGTTCATGCAACCAGACAGGGACAAGAGTTAGAATTTATGCAGGTAGGAATACACACAGACATGTTAAGCAGGTTGGGAAATGCTTCGCGAGTGAAATCCAGTCAGAAAAGGAAAACGCGTTAAGCGTGTATATATACATGGAAGAGCAGCACAGCCTTGATAGCAGAACTCTCCAAATCACTGAAGACACTGCTGAACAGTTTATTTCAAATACTACAAGGTGCAGATGTGAGAATAATCAAAGCACATTTTACGAACTTGATGTATTGATTTGACAGCCAAAAGGAAGTCCTAATGTACAGCTGAGTTTTACTATAATCCTGTATGTTCTTCTTTACCTTCTTAATTTTCCCTTCTTCCCTTCCTTCCTTCCTTCCTTCCTTCCTTCCTTCCTTCCTTCCTTCCTTCCTTCTTTCATTCTTTCCTTTTTTCTTTTTTATTTACTTTTGGTTTTCGAGACAGGGTTTCTTGTGTAGCTCTGGCTGTCCTGAGGCTGTCTGACTGTCTCACTCTATAGACCAAGATGACCTCAAACTCCCAAAGATCTGCCTGCCTCTGAATCCCAAGTCCTAGGTTAAAGGTGTGCACCACCACTCAGCTTATACATTCTTTTTATAGTAAACTGACCATTTTCAAAAATAATTTTTAACAAGTAAACATATGATAAAAAAGAATAGACCATACCTCTAAGAAGATTCTGTAGCAAATTCTAGTAACAGATTTAATCTAGCTTGTGTTGTATCATACAAGGAATTCTAGATTTATTTTTATGTATGTGCATGATAGTGCCCTTGGAGGCCAGAAGAGGGTGTTGGATGTCCAGAAGGTAGAATGACAGATCTTATGTCTATGAGTTACCTAATGTGGATGCTGGGAACCAAACTTGGGTCATCTCTCCAGTCCATGCTGTAGTTACGCTACATAGCAGTGACATTTGGGGTCATGCCCAGGTTAGGAATATGATATTAGATTTCTGGTTTGTCTTCCAGTTCTGGCTTTTATAAAGGCAGGGTCATGAGAACTTCACTGAACTTTGCAGTAACTCAGTTTTCTCATTGGTAAAATTAGGCCACATATGGGTTGTTTTTTTTGGGGGGGGGGGCAAAGTGACAACACATTTTAAATGTTGTCATTGTGCATGACCCATTCATGCATTTTACAGTTGGTAGACAGTAGATAGCCATTAAATATTAGCTATGATTAGAAAGCTTTTTATGTATTTGTACTTACTTATTAATTCATAAACTTTGAGATTATCAAAAATTAAAAAATTGGTAAGGGGGAAATACAATGCTTTATAAAGGTATCTACATTCGAATATTATTTTATATATGTTAATTCTATACTAATTCATATGAGCGTAAGAACTAGTAAATTTTAGTTATTGGCTCTAAATACTGATATGGGAAAATAATAAATTGATGTATAAGTGATCTGAATATAAAGTTACTTCCTTGTATGTTACATCCTATCTGTAGTTCCCCCTTATTCCTCTCCTCACACCTGCTGTCTCCCACAGATCCATTCTGGTGTGGGAGGTCCTTCTGTCCATGTGTTGATTTTATTGGCTAATGAATAAAGAAACTGCTTTGGACCTATAGCAAGGCAGAACTTAGGTAGTCAGGGAAGACGGAACTGAATGCTTGGAGAAAGAAGTCAGGGAGAAGCCATGGAGCCATTAGAGACAGATGTGCTGGAACTTTGCTGGTAGGCCACGACCTTGTGGTGATGTACAGATTAATAGAAATAGATTAAATTAATATGTAAGTGTTGGTCAATAAGAAGCTAGAGCTAATGGGTCAAGCAGGGATTTAATTAATACAGTTTTCTGTGTGATTATTTCGGGTCTAAGCTAGCTGAGCAGCTGGGAACAAGCAACCCTTTCCTCCAACAACACTCCTCCTCCATTTCCCTTCAGAAAAGAGCAGGCCTCCCAGGAATATCAACTGAACATGGCATAACAAATTACAAAATGAGACTAGGCACAGACCCTTGTATCAAGGCTGGACAAGGCAACCCAATAGGAGGTAAATAGTCTCAAAAAGCAGGGAAAAGTGGGATTGGAAGCTGTCTCTGACTAAAACAATTTTTAATATTAAAAAAATATTAAAATGCTGTTTTAGAATTGAAGGCAACAGTAATATCGCAGTCAAATTTACATGAGTTTGAGAAATAATACATTTATATATAAAACATTTTCCTCAATGAAGGGTATTTTGTAGGTGTGTGCTCAAGTCTCAGGTAGTCAGTTGAGTGTGAAATCAAGTAGCTTCTAACTTGAGAGAGCATTTCCTCACTTATAAAAGAACTAGTTAGCTGGGCTGTGGTGGCACACACCTTTAATCCCAGTACTTGGGAGGCTGTGGTAGGCAGAGCTCTATGAGTCTGAGGCCAGCTGTTCTACAAGAACTAGTCCTAAGACAAGCTCCAAAGCTACAGAGAAACCCTGTCTCAAAAAAACAAACCAAAATAACAAAAACAAAAACCTAGTCATGAATATATCATTTAGGTTTGCAGCAAAGATTAAATAAAATAATCCAGCTGTCCTATTAGCACTCTTCCAGACACAGAACATAAAAACAATATATATTACCATGGTCTTACTTAGCATCATCAGTCATGTCACTGCACACTCAAGAACGGTGATAAAATCGCCATTGTCTTATCCTTCATGAAAATCTTTGGAGCTTGAATACCAACCCTTCCTTCATTTGCCAGCCACATGACTCCACATAACAATGGGGTATATTAGTTAGCTACTTCTGAGTAATAAACCATATCAAAATTTAATATATTAAAGTAGAAAAATGTACTATTTCCATCTTCCAGAGGATGTCAACATGTCTTGTCTCCTGAGTACCCTTTTATGCCAATTGTGTTCCCCACAATTCATGCTGAAGTCATAGCTCTCAATTCTTGTAAATGTGACCGTATGCAGAGTATTTAATGAGGTGATAGCCTGTTATCTGGGACTATTCTGAGATAGCTGGTGTTCTGTTAGAAGAGAAAGAGGCACCTGTAATGAGCATGTACAGTATAAAGGACAAATGAGCATAGAGCAAGGAGGAAGTTTCTGAGAACGGATGAGAAGTACTTTAGAGGGCTGGAGACATGGCACAGCAGTTAATAACACTTTGTTCCTACAGAGGGCTTGGGTTTAGTTCCCAGTACTCACACATTAGCTCAGCACCATCTGAAACTCCAGTTCCATGGATTCATACCCTCTACAGGGCACACATGTAATGCACCTGCAGACAAAATACTCATACACATAATTAATTAACTAATTGATTAATTAAAAATAGATACTTCAAGAAAAACTCAGAATCTATTGCTATCTTGATCATAAGCTTATGGTCTCTCAATGTAGAAGGAAAATGCTGTGGTTTGATATACTCAGCATGTAATATTTTACTATGATTTTGTCAAATACAAATAGATTAGCTATTGTAACTGTAATTTTTACTTGATAACTTTTATTGCCTGTAATTTTACCATTTTAAAGTTAAAACCTTCCTTTTATTGATTTTACAGAAAGGGGGAAAAGCTGTAGGATGATCTTTCTGTATGCTGTGAATATGTATTTCTCATTGGTTAATAATAAAAGCTGTTTGACCAATAACCAGGCAGGATAAGGTTAGGAGGAACAATCAAAGTGAGGACTTCAAGGAGGAGAGGTAAAGTTGAGGAGATGCTAGCAGTGGGAGCAACAAGATGTACTGGACCACAGGAAAAGCCACGAGCCATGTGGCAATGCATAGATGAAGAGAAATGGGCTATGTGCTATGTGCATCTTTAAATGTAGATACGAGCACAGCACACCTTCCAAACACCCAATGCTGGAAAGACGAAATGAAAAAGCCAAAGGGGGACTCATTTTAGGCCAATTCACAATTAATCATGCATAGATCAATTAAACATCCCTGTCCATCATGGGGCATGGAGCTTCCATCCTCTGATCACAGTTATACATTTGGCAATGGTTAGAGACTGGCTTGCTTATTCTTGTGTTGACATTTCACTTTTCAACACCTTAACATTCAGCATTTAGACCCGACAATGTTTCTCAAAACACAAAGCAACAGTTGTTTTCCAAGTTACCAACATCGCCCTGGATCCATTATGGCCTCTTCAGACATTTGTCTATGACATCGCTTGGCATGCTACAGAAAAACCCAGGCCAAGGTCACCTGCCTCTTAAAAATGCAATACTTCATGGCTCATTTAAAACTGAGTCTCACAAAGGTTTGATGGTAGGAGCTGAATGCAGCATGCGGGCGGCAGCTGGCAGTTTTTGATCTAAGGCAAGAGTAAGTCAGGAACTGCTGGTCCCCAGTGGCTCCCCTTTGGAGAGCTCTGTTGAAGCAGAAGGATATAAAGGAGAACTTAAGTGTCCTGGGTTTCATGCAAGAAAAATTTAGCTATGCATTCTGTTATTTCAGCTGCCAACTTCCTAAAATGGGTAAAGACCCTTGTAGTCACTCCATGTGGATTATTTTGCGTGGGGAATAAGATCTTGGCAAATTTAGAGACAACAACAGTGACAGAGGTTCAACAAATATTTCCGTCAATCCCAAAGGATGTAAACAATGACTAAGAGTCTGGATAGCCATCCTTACACACAGGTTTTATTGCTTCATAACAGTGTGCTGGTCTGTAGAGCCCATGGGCAAGAGAGAAAAGGAAATGATTCATTGCTGTAGCAAGAGGCCACTTGTTTGTTTCCCAGCCACTCATACTCTCGAAATAACTGCACAGAAACTGTATTAATTAAATCACTGCTTGACCCATTAGCTCTAGCTTCTTATTGGCTAACACTTACATCTTAATTTAACCCATTTCTGTTAATCTGTGTATCTCCATGTGGCTGTGTCTTACTGTCAAGTTTCTGGCACATCTGTTCGCTGCAGCAGCTACATGGTATCTCTCTGACTCTTCCTTCTTTCTCCCAGCATTCAGTTTAGTTTTCCCTGCTAACCTCTATTCTGCCGTGCACAGACCCAAGACAGTCCTTTATTAACCAATGGTATTCACAACATACAGAGGGGAATCCCACATCACATTGCTGAGGTCACACACCAAAAGGACATCTCCTTTCACAATAAACCAGCAAGCACTTATTACCCGATGAGGGTAGAAAACACATCTTTAAACAATTAAATATTCAACCAAAATTTTAAAGTATTTTCACTCCAGATTATCTTCTTTCTTTTGTCTTCTGCAGAGAACTCCCACACCTAAGGGAACTTGAGAACTTCCTGTGGTCTGACTGACTTTTTTTTTTGTCCCTCAGTTTCCAGGCTCTGTGCTATATGATACACAACTGTTCTCTTACTATAGAGGTAGAATTGATTTCTTCACCCTATAGGATGTAGCAGAAGTGGCTATATGCTACTGCTGAGCATCATCTCATAAAATCTTGCCATTTGTTTGTTTTCCTTTTGATGCCTTTGTTGTTGCCAAAGGCAAGTCTTAACTACTTATAGAGGAAGGACTATATATGCTCTATATAGCTGTAAGAGTGAGAGAGTTAAGAAATGCCTAACATACTCTCAATGGCCTACATTATGGAAACTGTTATAAACCAATGCATTTTGAAGAACTGACTTTTTTTTTTGCAAGTTTTGAAGCCCTCTTTGGGCAACGGCACATTAGGTGTTAACACATATCAAAGATACAGATATGTGCAAATGAACATATAAAACCTATCTGCAATATTTCTGTATTTTATGGACATATATACAAATATATATCAATAGGTAAAATATATAAAACACACATGTATTTACTAGGCCTTGTACCATATACGTCTCAGGCAGAGATGTACCGTGTACACAACAGTGATTCATTAAGGTTATTTTAGAGCTGGAAAATGTCTGTTATTCAGTGATGTCATGGCTGTCATAACATCTTACCCCATGTTTATGGTAATGTCAGTACAAGCAAGTCTATTGGGCTGCCACTCATGGGAGCACATAATTATATCATACATACTTATGTACTAATCTTTATATAGTGTTAGTGTTAATAAAAACTTGTGTTTCTGCTCTGTGTATTTTTTTTTTGGTTTTTCGAGACAGGGTTTCTCTGTGGCTTTGGAGCCTGTCCTGGAACTAGCTATTGTAGACCAGGCTGGTCTCAAACTCACAGAGATCCGCCTGCCTCTGCCTCCCGAGTGCTGGGATTAAAGGTGTGTGCCACCACCGCCCAGCTGCTCTATGTATTTTTATATGATTTTTTAATTACTATCTGGGCATCTAACCCTGTTTGTTCAAAAAGCTTACTGTAGAAAAGTGTGCTGTGTTACTCTGATAACAACTCCATGCTTCTTATGTTTAGGTGTCTCTTCATTGCACTGAGGCAATGTCAAGTGAGTGACCTATACCCTTTAGATTTGTGCAAGTTTATTCTGTGATGTTTGTAGAATGAAAAAAAATCATTTAGCAATATTGTATCCTAGACATGTATTCCTCTTCATTAGGTGATATATAATTGGACATGCAAATATAAGTTTCACCTTTCTACAAGAGTAGGCCCTTTTCTGTTATCCCTTTAACAATTCCCCTTTGAAAGCTAGGCTAGAATTTATTGATTTGTTGCAAAACTCACACAGAGTGGATGAAAGCCAATTGTACATGTATAATGTATTCAGAATTGTGTAGTTTAATGTACTATTGAATTTAATTTTTACAAACTGTAATGGTTAGTGTTAAGTCTCCACACAACTGAATCTAGAGTCATCTGGAAGATAGGTTTCTGAGGATGCCCATAAGGAATTATTTTAATTGTGTTTATTGATGTGGCAAAACTCAGGTTAATGGCGGGTAAGACCAAACTTTGGACAAAGCATCCTAGGTGGTATAAAAGAGGGAACTAACTTGTATGTGATGAGTGATATTCAGAAGCAATGGCCCCTCAGATATGGGTTTAAGCCAATAGAAAGTCTTTATTAGCTGGCCAGTATGATGGGGGTTCAGGATCTCAGCACAGCCCTGAGCCTTCTTCAGGGTGAGGTTTAAACACAAAAACACTGTTCTGGATTGATACACTTTGGTTAACAGGGACAATTAACCAGAAGTGGAACTACAGAATCCAAAAATCAAGGTTATGAAGCATTTAGGAATGTTTCCAGAACTATGGATTTTGTTGGATCAGAATTTTGTTTAAGTTTTGGCTAGTGGGTGCTGTCCATGTGCTGAGTTTTACAGCCTAAATTTCCATCATGAAATCAGTCATGTTAAGGTCTAGAGGTCTAGTTAGATTTGAGGCCCTGTTATGTATTCCTTCCCTTTTGCTTCCTGAGTGTAGAATCGACATGACCATCTGCTTCAAGCTCCTGATTTCTTGATTTCCCTACAGTGACTGACTGAACCTGGAACCATAACACGGAATAAACTCTTTCTCCCTTAGTTTGCTTCTGTCAAAACATTTTATCTATGTGACAGAAAAAGAAAACAGTTCAGAAATGGGGAGACAGACTTAGTTATAATCATTTTTGTTTATTGACAACTCATGCAATAGCAAAGTAAGTCAAGTGTTGAAGCAAGACAGCAACATTGACCTCCAGTCTCCCAGAGAAAGAAGAAATGCATAAAACCTTAATTTCTTAGTTGCTACTGTGCCTTTAATATATCACGATGTCTTTTGTTGGAAAATACAGAGCTACGCTGTAGGAACCACTCAGAAGCAGTGTCTTCCACATTTGTGTCACAGTTGCATTTAAGGAGACTAGAGAAGGATTAATTAATTTCTCTGTTCTATGAGAGTTTAATTATAGCTTGCTAAGTAAGGCTAGAAATAAAACTTGGGGTTGATAATGGTATCTCTGTTTTCTGATCAATCTTTCTTGCTCGACATGTTTGGCATGGTGTTTTCTCAGAATGCATAAAAAAGGCATGCCTGTTGGGAAATAAAGGAAGTGGTGGTTGACACGTCACTCATCAAATTTCTTGTCCTCAGGACAGTTTTAAGTTGCTAAAATCTTATTTTAGACTGTTTAGAATGTTTGAAAAATAAACAAGAAATTTCATGTACCTTTTTGTTGTTGTTGTTTATATTGTTGAATGTGAAATAAGTTTAATTTAGTACAAACACCATTTTTACTGGGTGTTTAATCGAGGCTGAGTCTGAGATTAGCTGTGTAGAGATCTTAGTAAATTCTCTTATTAATGAGACTAAGCAACCAGAAAGGAGTCCTGATTTCCCTGGAAACATTAATAAGGATCATCCACAGTGAGTATTTCTACAAGTTCCCAGAATGCCATGACAAGTATTCTTGTTTATGGCTTTATACATATATCTTCTATATGCTTGTACAATCTACTATTGATTTAGCATTTTCTTAATGTAAGCAATAAAATACTGCATAACATTATAAACTAAGGAAAATCAATAAGTAATCCCCAAAGAAGAATATTCCTTATACTCTCTAAAAGCAATGCATTGTCTATAAAATGTGTTTATGATAGCAATCTACAACTTGGAAATGTATTTTATGTATTTCACATGATGCAATCTAAGTAAGACCAAGTGTATGGAGTTAGGGGGGATGGCTCCGTGGGTAAAGAACATTTGCTGTGCAAGCATGAATACCTAAATTAAAACCCGAGAATCCACAGTTAAAATAAAGATCAGTTGTCTCCACACTCATTTCTTAAACCCAGTGAGACAGAAGACTCTATAGGTCTTGTTAGCAAGAACTCCTGCTTGAGGACTAGACCTTGTCTCAAGGGAATAAGGTAAAAAAGTGGTAAAGCAGGATATTAGAATTACTTATCTGGCCACTAGGTGTACACAAATATATAACGTGCTATATCACACATTTACATTCATATACACCCACATAGACACAGACGTACATACACACATTCACACACACACATACAGACACATAAATACATACGTACAGAAAGATACACACACAACAACTTAGAAAACATGTCAAAAGATGTCAAAAATGTCCTTCTTAGTGTTTAACTTACCTGAAGGGAGCATTTCCTAATGAATAGAAATGTTTTATTTTATTTGCTGGTTTTAACTTCTTTTTATGTTTATATACATTTCATTTTCTTAGAAATTCCAAGTGACTATGATATTCCTATTCCTTTACTTGTTTTACATACTACAATGAATAATTTTGTTTGAGTGTGTGGAATTAATGGCCTATCCACATAATACGTGAAAACAAAGGACTGTTGTAATCTTTAATGTTGTTTGCATATTTTCCAGTGATAATGGCTAGTGGTAACACCTCTCATTCAACATCTTATCTGTATTGTTTATATGACACAAGAACCACAAAGTGGATCAGACAGTACAACTTTCTGCCGTCAAAGATACTCAGTAATAGGCAGCCAAAAATTGTGAGATTACTAGGTACAAGGGAGGTCAAAGAGCAAGTTGTGTTCTTAATTCTGTCTTTACTGCACTATACGATTTCCTTTTGGCTGACAGTGGAACTCTGCCCCAGGGCAAAGGTGCAAAGGCAAATACACTGGAGCAGAAATCGACTCCTGGGGAAACTGTCATGAGCAAAAAGATCTAAAAATGCCAACTATTATTTCAGTTAGCTGTACAAACAATTGTTGATAAAATTGGGGAGAGTTTGGCTGAGTGATGTTTGAAGGGGGTTCTTGAAGAATTCCATCATGATCAAAATAAATTTTCGTTTTTTCTCTTTTATCCACATGCCCAGTTAACCACAAGTCTGATTGTATGTGCTCTCCAAATCTATGTGGAATCAGAGCTTTGCTCATCACTTCTGATCCTCTTCTGTAGTCCACACCACTGTAATTGTGTCATGGAAACTTTTAGGCTATTTTGTTGCAGGGACCCCTGTTATTCTCCATCAGTGTGTCTTAAGAGCCAAGTGAATCACCTCAACACTCACAACGTGGTATCAGTGGCTTTCAATCATTATTAAAGTATGGCTCTAAACCTCATTGTGTTCTCTAAGCCTGCATCTTATCTTGGACACTGTTATTTCCTCACAATGTGTTAATCTCCTCCTATCTCATTTTCCAATGAAAAGGTTTCCTTTTTGTTCCCCCAAAAGTGAAAAGACCAAAATAATAGTTAATTCTATATCACTGTGGCTAGGTTATAGTACAGATATTTGATCAAACCTTATTCAGTTGTTTTTTTTATGTGATTAATGTTTAAAGTGGTTAACTTTAAGTAAAAAAGAACATTTTTTGCACGTTTGGATGTCCTTGGGAAAGAAGGATGAGAATGAAGATTAATATAGGATGTAAACTGAATTTTACCCAGTAGCCTGTGGGTTTCTAGTTTTTCAGCCTCCCATTTGTATTTTGTGCTTGTCAGACTTCCATAACTGTACAAGATAAGTCCTTAAAATCTATCTGTCTATCTATCTATCTATCTATCTATCTATCTATCTATCTATCTATCTATCTATCTATCTATCTGATGGAGGTGGGTCTTGTATCCTATCTGTTGCTTTCATTGGTTACCTAATAAAGAAACTGCTTGGCCCTCTGATAGGGTAGAAATTAGGTAGGCAGAGTAAACAGAACAGAATGCTGGGAGAAAGAAGCTGAGTCAGTGAGTCGCCATGATTTTCCCACTCCAGACAGACGCAGGTTAAGATCTTTCCTGGTAAGCCAGCTCGTGGTGTTACACAGATTATTAGAAATGGGTTAGATAAATATGTAAGAGCTTGCCAATAAAAGGCTGGAACTAATGGGCCAGGCAGTGTTTAAAAGAATACAGTTTCCATGTAATTATTTCAGGTAAAGCTAGCCGGGTGGTGGGACACAGCCTGCTGCTCCTATTACAACATAGTGGCATTACACCTTCGCCTTCATCTATCTATCTATCTATCTATCTATCTATCTATCTATCTATCTATCTATCTATCATCTATCTATCTATCATCTATCTATCTATCTATCTATCTATCT
>NC_022009.1:33807256-33841356 GCF_000317375.1 Microtus ochrogaster | reverse complement strand
GCTTCATTATACATGTGACAGTGAGTGTGTTCATGTATTTGTGTAACTACATAATATATACAACTCCCCTTAGGACTCTATTTTTTCATCCCCCCATCATTCTCTAGGGATCCTTAGTAGACATTTTAATCAGCTTTGTGACACCACAAATAAACCATGCACTCAAAAATAGCCAATTCAACACCCAGAGGAAAATTGCTCAGTTGTGATCAGACGCACCATGGCAGAGGCATCATGGTACCCAAGACACTGCCCTTCCCATTCACCATCCTCTTGACAGTTTATGCAGCATAGTATGTTTCAATAAACATACTGTGGAGGGATTAAGTCAACATCAAATTTGGCCTGACTTCCTAGGAAAGCTGTATGGAATTAACACAGCTTGGTCTAGTTCTTGGCTTGTTTCTTATTTCCCTTGTGTCCTGGGGCAGATATCTTCAGCTCATTCCTCATTTTTAAAGTGGGAATAATGATCAGTTCTAAGACGCAGTCTGTTAAGATAGATTATATATAAAAGTCTCAGTAGAGCACCTCATAGAACATTGAATAATATGTGAATAAAAACATCCCCCCTTTGCCATGTGCTGTGCTTCTACACTGGGAGGTGGGTAGAAAGTGCCAGCAAAAAGTAAAAAGTAGAAAAAACATTACACACCACACCATCTTACTATTTCCCTAGTCTAGAGTTAAGACTCATTTAGATCTTTTTATCATGAACTCTGACTAATATATCTAAATTTCCTAAGACAGGTTGTTTGTGACAACTTTGAATATTTCTGTCAACAGTCAGTGCACTGGGGATAAGACCAAGTCACCAAGAGTGGGGGATTTGGACCACTGGATGTTCCCTGGAAGTTGTTCAGTCTCTTTAATTCTAATTTTGTTAGGCAGAATGCTGATCAGAGCTGCCTTCTTGACTTTTACTGATGTTTAAAGAGAAGAAAAATTAACATGTATTTGTAAACGAAAGCTATATTTGCTTTTATGAAAATAGGATTATCTAATAGTTTTTCTTAGTGTGTAAGCCTGCATTGTGCTACATGGATATAGAAGAGTCAGTGTTCCTACTGTTCACCTCATCTCTGCAATGAAGGGGTTATTTTAGAGATGAGGAAACTGAGGCTGAAGTAGAGCTATTTACCTATTGAAAATGACAAAAGCAGTGAAGAATGGAACCAATATGGTTCCTTATGGTCCATATTAAAAAACACGGTTCATGGTTGTAACTGGTAAATTGTCATGATCTGTGATAGCTAACCTTGGTTGTCTACTTGACAGAGCTTGGAAGATAAAACCTCAGTTGAGGAATTGTTTCCATTATATTGGCTTATTTGCATGTCTGTAGAGCATTTTCTTTATTGTTAATTGATGTAGGTATGTCCTGCTGACTATGGGTCTTATCATACATTAGAGGTTTGGCCAGGGTTTGTATAAGAAAGGTAACCAAATGTAACCCTGATAGGAAGGCAGTAAGCTGTGTTCCTCTGTGCTCTCTGCTTCAGGACCCACTGTTTGGTCCTGCCTTCATTTCTACCTTGGTTTCTCTTGGTAATGACTATAAAGAATAAGTCAAATGAATCCTTTTCTCCATACTTTGCTTTTGGTGAGTGTTTTATCACAGAAAAACCAAACAAGAATAGGATCATACCATGATAATTGCTTAATACTTTTCTTTAAAATTAACACACACAGAAATTTTGTGATATGAGTATTAGTAAGTTACTAATTTCAATATTACAAATTAAAAACCCCTGAGATTTAAGTGGCAGATTAATATTGTCCTGGTGTGTATGTGAAGATGCTCCTGGACAAGGTCACAGTTTGAATCGATAAATTGAATAAAACAGCTTAATAATAATAATAATATATAAATGTTATATATGTACATATATATCTACATATATAACACATAGACATGTTTAGGTAGAAACATTTATACATTTTGGTATTTATAAATGTATGACTACATAAAACATACATCCATATGTTTTGTGTAAAACAAAAGCGAAATATAACTTGACATATTTTTCTTTTACATACGTGGAAATGAAAAGAAATCAAAGATGGCAGGTATAACTGTGAGATATTTATAACAAGACCTATAAGGAAACAGTCCTGGTGTTAATGCCATGGTTTCAGTGTATATTCTGGGTGATGTTAAAGGATCCTCTTCAAGTGGATTCATCTACTGAAAAACACAGTCTAAATGAAGCTGTGTGTAAGAGCAGAATCGGTTCCCATTTAGTGTATATGTTTTCATGCAGGAATACCAAGCAAGATTTAATATGTCAGAGAAGCAGAAATGCAAAAAGAAAAGAGGTCTGCCATCAAACTGACATGCTCATGTTAGAAACTGCATAATCGGGCAGCAACTGGCTCATCAATGTATTGTCAGAAAAGCACATTGAATTATTCTTTCTATCAACTGTCCTGTGTCAGTTAACTTTTTGACTCTCTGATCAAAATCTCTAACAGAAACAACTTAAAAGTGGAAAGGTTTATATTGGCTCATGGTTCCGAAGGATTCAGTCCATGCATTGTACAGCAACTCAACTCACATCATGGTAGACCAGACAGGACAGAAGAAAATGTTAGAGCATGGCTGGGTCTCTTTTTCTTCTATCCACTCATCTAGCCTGCAGGCAAGGTGTCACTCATTTTGAGAACATCTTTTCTCATTTGTTATTCTATAGAAAGAGTTTCATAGGCATACTAATGGTTTGTCTCATCCTCCTGGTGATTTTAAGTATAATCTGGTTGACAATGAAGATGAATTTTCTAACAATGGTAATGTTTCTTAATATTTTAATGAGATAGAAGATCAGTTTTACTTGCATAGTTCTCCAATCATTTTAACTAAATGAAATATTTATATATTTTCAGGTGATTGTTTAAAGTGGAAACTGCTGTTGGGATTTCCATGGGAATCACTTAGGAAAGTAAGGCAAAATTCTTTTTATTCTTTATGTTCTTTATTTGTTTCTTTTCTTCTTCTTTCTCATTTGCGTCTCTGTCTCTTTCATTTCTCTTTTTCATTCCTCCATCCATGTGTTTCTTCTGACATCTATTCTGAGAATGAAACTTGTCTTAAGGATGAGACAAGTTTTCTTAAGCAGATTATCTAGTTACATCTTTTCTGTGAACAACTTGGTTTTTCTTCACAACATATAACTTTGTAATTTAACTGTGTTAAGTGTACTTTAAGATAATTTAGGCTATCATGAATAATCTGTACTCTGAGAAGACAGAGACCTGAAAAAGCATTTCTTTGTATTCTCTACTCAAAAACTGATTGAATAAAGTCAGGAACTTAAAAGATATTATTCTCCTTAGTCACTATTGATGCCCCAAGTTAAAATTTGAATCTGAAAGTTACTTGTAAGTATGTTTTCATGACTGACCTAATGCTGGCCTGGAATAGCTTCACTAGCCTATAACTAACTGGTCAATTCTTAAAGTGGAAATGAGAACTAATATTTCTTCCAAAATGACAATAGATTTCTTGACTCTTGGCCCCTCCATTGTCAGTATCTCCTTCTGAGAAAGACCACTGGATCATTTTATTCTCCTGACAGCAAGACCAATGGAAAAATGATTTTAAAAAATAAATGCAAAGTTCTGCAGATAATAATAATACACTGCTGATGATTTACTGCCTGCCTGGGATGTTCATATGGGTGCGTGCAAGCGTGTGCTTGTATATTCAAGTGAGCACTCCCTATGAGAGGCCCTGTGCCAGTTCTTTTTATACCCAATTTGAAGATGGGATTAGACAGGTGAATTCTTGATATCACCTATTTCGGTGTCTTGATGGAGTAGTGCTTTTTATTATTGTTGCAGAGAAGACAGAAGCCCCAGAGGCTAAATTACTAGAGGCTGTATCACACTTCTGTTCATTGTCAGAGCTGATGTTTGGGTATAGACGTTCTCTACACCGCTCTTGATCTACAGCAAAATGTCAAGGGAAGTACTGTGTGTTTACTAGCAAGCGACAGTCAGCAATGAGTGCAGGGTCTCTTTTACATGAGTAAGTGCTCTCTTTTATAATCATTACACGCTTATGTTGGAGGCTTATTTGTGCACTTTGCAGTGTTATGGTCGACTTTCCTGGGCTTCAGTGTGGGAGTACAGAAGAGGTTTTCTACTTTGCCTCTGCCGGAGGCAGGTGAGATAACCGCTGTGAAATAGGATACAAGATTAGCTTCATAATTTGAGGAGGATGTTGGCTATCATGTTAAGATTAGTTAATATACAGGTTGATGAACAAGCTTATAAGTATCACATGATGAAGCTGAGTCTCAAACCAGACTTGATAAACTCAAATATCATCTTTACTACTTTCTGGCTTTTTTATCTTTATAATCTTACTCAACTTTTCGAAGCTTTGACGTTGTCACTGGTGAGGTGAGCAAAACAGTATTTGCATAGATTTATTATGAAGATCAAATGGGTCAATAGTTATAAAGGGCTTAAACTTCCAGGTGCAGAGTAAACAAACATTCAATGCCATAATTAATAATAACAATAAATAAATTGTTTATCTTGGTGTTTATCATTAGATGTCTTCACAAAGCTTGGAAACACATAAGGGAAACAAGTAGAAGGCATCTGGTATTCAGTAGTCATGCTAAACACATGTAATGGTGTGTAATTTGCAAATCTTAAAGATTCCATAAATTGAGTTGGGCAATGAGAGTGGGGAACCACCAGCTGAATATGGAATAAGATGAAGCACACATTTAAAAAGTGTGTTACAGCCTTCATGAGCTGCTCAAGGTGAATATACACAGTCAAAGGATTTTTCTCTCTTGTACAAAGCCCTGTGGTTTATTTGAGGGCTTGGTTAAGAAGAACAACATATGTAATAATGAGCTATCTTCTGATCCAATCTTATATGGAGCATCATTGCTTAACTAGAAGTGATCATATATGAGATGATGTTCCTTTGGATCCATGGGCAGAGAAAAAACCTTACACTATAATTCCATACTCACCAACTTTCATGGGAATATGAAACCCAATTGTTGAGGCGGTTTTCATTAATTTGAGTATCTTTCCTTGTTATTAAGTTTGAACTTATGAAACAGGGATTATTAGTAATGTTTATACCAGAATCACAATGGGGTACACTTACTATCCCTTGGGAACCATTTTAGAAATATGTATTTCCTTACTTGAATCAAGCCAAACAATACACACTTCTAGGAGGAAAGATGTGGGCTAGAGAAAGAGGGTATGATTTGGTGTTGCACATTTCCATGGGCTAGAGTAAAAGGGTATGATTTGGTGTCACACATTTCCACTGCTCTAAACCCTTCTTTATATACACATCTTACTCAAATGTGTGTGTAGGTGTTTATTGTTTCTAAGTCCCACACATTTATATGGTGCACATATGTATGAATGTATGTATATTGATCATATTTATCTACCACTACTTTGCTGGCTTCTTGAGCCTCCTGTTACCAGGCTTCCTGAGCCTTCATAAACATAGGAAAAGTATGCTATCTGACCATCCTTCAGTCCCACGACACACGATGCTCATTCCACAGCCCCACAACACACAGGACAATCAGATGCAACAGGGAGCTGAGTCAAAGCGGGAACTCAGTTTATTACTGTGAGTGTCAGCTTATATAGCCTAAGTGACATGGTGTGATGTGGGGGTACCTCTACCCAATGAGAGGCAGTCAAACCCATCTTCTGGCTGGAAGGGCATCTACCTAATTTTTGCTGTCTAATCCTCACTCAAACTCGAGCCAGGCTTTTCTCTGTCCTATAGGCCTTGAAGTACTCGAGCCAGGCTTTTGGTCCTGAAATAATTTTGGCCCAAGACTATCTCAATCTAACTTTTTCTAGTGTCGCCTATTCTCTCTCTTCCTGTTTCCTTGTCCTCTTTTTTTTCTGTTATTATTAAGCCCCTGAGACTAATTAGTGCTACCCATATGCAACTAGATGTGTGGTTATTCACTGGGGCATGTTTTCTTTCAGAAAAGACTGTGAAGGCATTTGGGATGTCCCTTTTGCTTTTGAATATCTTCAACATTTTGGGGCTAGCAGACTGAATCTCCTTGAGTTGGATGGAAAACTTGTTATGCCCAAATCCTGGCTCCTATAAAACTCTTTATGAGGAAGCTGAATCTGTGTTCCGATTTATGACTCCATCTGGAAACTGTCATTTGGAAGGAGTTTCTAACTTGCAGTGACTTCGAAAGGCTCTGGAAAGTTAAGTGTCTGAGGACCCCTTATAACCTTGAGCCAGAGGTCGAAATGTATTTTTCTGAAGTCTCTTTCCTGCTCCAAGCAGGATGACACCTGGCCAGACAGGCGTCTTCTTAAGCTTTTTGGCTTTGATATTTTGTAGTGGAACAGTGCATAGCTCAGAGGAGGGAGAGGGGAAATTAGATGAGCCAAACGAGAGTGCACATAGCAGAGAACAAACGGTATCATGGCTATCTTCCAATTCACATACCTTTTTCTGTACCCTTGTTTCATTATCAACACGGTGTCTAGGGATTACAAAGATGCCTAAATAAGCGAGTTACTAAAGTAACTAGATTACCATCAGTATAAATCCACACTCTGCTTCCCTGCGTGGTTTTCATTTCATGTAGGAACTTTGTGTTCACCAGAGGCTTAGAAATTCTTGGTTAACAATTTCACTGAACCAAGATCACTGAATCCCAGGAATCAATTTCCTGCACCTACTTCATCATGGCACTTCTGTGGTCTTAGGGTTGTTTCTGATTGTTGTTGTTATCAGTTTTTTTGCTGGCTTGGTCTCACCTAGAGAACAGTTTCCTAACTTTATAGCTATAATAAGACATCACTTTATTTTTTATTTTTTACAGCATGACTCCAGGCATGTGACAATCCTCCTTTAGATCCTTTATCCACAGCCATCATTCCTACGACACCTCCCTAAAACATGCCCTCCCCAGAACTGCATTACCAACGTATCACCATGGAAACCCTAAAATATATAGTCCAGCATCCTTGATTGAACATCTTGACCATTTGATGTTTTACCTGTTTGTCTTGAGACAATGTCTCTCCATGCAGCCCAGGCCAGCCTTGAACTCAGAAACCTTTGCTATATAGCCTTGTTAGTGCCAGGATTACAGATCTGTACCACCATGCCCAAATACACTTATGTTCTTAAGAATGCGAATTCTTGTACCAATTAAAGGGTGAAAACTGATAAACACTCCTAAACCAGAAGCCTCAGGAGCCCTTTCATGTCTTCACAATATAAACATAATGTGGAAATGTACCAGTGGATGTGAGGATTTAGACTCATGCTGGGATCGTTCGCTTGATGCGGACTCCTGCTCTGTTACTTCCATCTGTTTTTCTGTTTGGTGTTTATTGCCCTGAGAAAACAGCTGACATTCTTGTGCAGCTCATCAGTTAGCTGGTATTTTTATTGCTAAGGAAAATGGGGGAAATTACAGTGCTAATGAGTCCCTCCCTGTATACTATCTTCTTTCTGCATCTATTAAGTGATTTTCATCATTGTTCTTTGTCATTGTTATGAGAACAATGTTTATGCATTTTTGTGTCTCATGGAGGCAAATTCATTATCAAAAAATGAAATGGGGATGTTATGAAAATTACTATACAGTCACAATTGTTTTCCCAAAGTTTATCTTATTTCACCTAAATTGAAGAAATACAAGTTGAAGAAGTCTTGTTAATTCTGTTTTAGAATGTATCTCTCTTCTATCTGTTCCCAGTCTCCTACATCAATTTAGATAAATTAATTACAATATTCTAAAGAGAGACTTGGTTATGTTCAAATCCTCGTTTCATTGTAAATTAGTTGTATAACTCTGGGCAAGCTATATCTCTTTCTATTCTGGCTTCCTCATTTGTTAAAGAAGAATAGAAATTTTGCTTATGCAAATGTGGTTACACTGTGCCTTGTCAATTTTTTTAGAGTTGTAACTGAATACCCCATACTAAGTAATTTATAAAGAATGAAGTTTTGTTTAGCTCACTGGGAAGAAGAGCACAACAGAAGGATCTGTTTAGAATCTGGTGCAAGTCTCTTGTTGTGGGAGTATTCCATGCTGAGACAGAGCAAGCTTGTACACACGGAGAGCTTGCTTTTTAAGCAAAGTCACACCCTCTGTAGCCAAGGAATAAGTAAATATACTTATGACATCTGAATCCTTGTGCTCCAATCACCTCTCAAAGGCTTCAGAATCTACATGGTAACATACAACTCTAGAAATGCTTCCAGAGTTTGAATTCTAGGAAACACACCACAACCATAAAGATTGCTTATCCCAGTTATCAATGAAATTCCTCTAGAATAAATGTCTCAATTTTTTTCTAGATTCATAATTAAGCAATGTTATCTACCATAATAAAGATTGCAGTGCCTAGCTACCTTCATAGTTGCATGTGGCCATCTGATGAAGTTCTGGATAGTGAAATGTTAAATAGAGCTGGTTAAAATGGAGATGCAAAGAAACAACTGTGTTAAACTTTGGTGTAAGGTGGTCATGAGGAATGGGCTGGCTCATTATTCCATAATATTAGAATAAAATCTTATTCTCTATTGTTACTTTGCCATGTATGGACAGTATTTTTCCTTTTTTTTTTAGTTATTCCTCCATTCCCTCATTTCTTCCTTTATCACACTTAACAATTGCTGAGGTTGTCTGTTTACTTTAAATTTTTTTCCACTAGAATTTAATAATAACCCCACTTGTTTACATTGAATCTAGTGCAGAAAGACATTGGCTAGGTGCGATAAGTTCTAGAACCAATGAATGAGTGTAGAATGCTATGAAGAATTCAAACTCAGTGTGGTCACTTTGTCAGAAATAAGCAAAGTAGATTAAATAGTAGGAATAATAAGAGTCATAATTACATATGAGGAGATAGTTATGAAGTAAATCTGATTGACTTATTTGTGAACACAGTGCAAACATCCAGTATGGTACATAAAACGAGATGAGTATATAAACAGAGAATGCTTTGTGTATGACAGACTTCCTGGATAAGTTGTTAGGGATGTTGACCTAGTAGTAAAATGTGAATTATAGTTGCTTTTCATATGTCGTCTCTTCCCACAGACTAGTAAACATCTGGCCTACAATCTTCATAAATTGTGGTGTTAAAGATAAAGTCAGCTTTACTTCTAATTTCCTGAGCCATATTTAGTGCTGACTCCTCTGGCGTATTCTCATTGACATCTGGTTCTTGGCTTCTCTTGAACCCTGTATCAGGGTGCTGCTCCCTGTTCACCTATCTTGGGGATGGATCAGAGGTTCATTAAAATAACCTCCTTTATTTGTTCCCTGCTTCTCCAGTCAATAATCACAGGGCCCAGACTTTTGGTTAGGCGCGTCATTGCCTGTGTGCTATCTGATCCACATGGTTCACAGAGATAACTTACACTGAATGCATGCTTTGTGTGACCCAGCTGCAAGTGTCTGGAGTGACCCACAGGGCAGTGGTGTGCTCACAATGTGTATGGGAGGAACGCACAGATAAAATGCTCTCAGAGGAATTAGGAAGTATAATGGATTAATTCTGTTCCACCTGAATTCCTCTCCTTCCCAGCCTCCGTATCGTCATATGAAGAGTGAGGGATGAAGAAGGAAAGTGTGAGCATTAGTGAATAACATCACTGACTTCATTTGAAAAAGACAGCAAAACTGCTTCCAACGCTGGAGAAAAGGAGAAGAGACACAGACGGTATCTGTGGTCACAACACATTAAAAATTTAGAAATTTGAAATTAGTTGCTGACAAAGATTTAGAGTAAGAATTTGTCAGTAGAAAATGATTTGTCATAAAGCATGCAGAAAAGAAGAGGGAAAAGGAAAAAATCAGAAGGGAATTTGCTTCATTCAAAATGAGTAGTACACATATGTCTTAACAGTTTCTTTCTCCTCAAGTGTAAGAGAACTATATTGTCCTTTAAGCACTGAATGGTGAAACATTTAATTTCTTCTGTTTAGAATTTTTCCTCCGGAAGAAATATGTTCTGAAGCAAATCATTGTGTTTTTGGATTTATCTATTGATAAAAAGCAATTCTGATTGCTTGATGAATAAAAAACAAACTATTTCAAACATGTAGCTAGTAACAATCTTGAATCCAAACTTCTTTAGGCATTTGCAAAAACTGATGGATTTGTCTAGTGCTAAAAAGAACACGGAGATCATGTGAGTCAATCCACACACCAGGTGAAGAAGACAGAAAGATTAAATGACTTAATCCATGACTGTGTGGCTTATTGTTTGGTTTCAAGGCTGGGGTGAACTGTTGGCTTTTTGATTTCTCAATACTAATTTTTAAATACTGAACTGAGCTGTGTCTCCTGTCTACAAGTGGTTCAGTAATACCTCATCTCATGTTATAACTCATTCTTTCCTCTTGCATGTTTCATAAGAATAGAACAATGAGAAAAAGAATGAATTCATGGAAAGTCTCCCATATTTTGTTCAGAATATAAAATCCAGTGGAAAAAAGAAACGAACCAAATAAAGTTTAAGTAAATCATTTCAAACTCAAGAAAACTTGACTTGGAAGCCCTAGGTCTTAAAGCAGTTCATGTAGAGCTCATGAGCACATTCCAAGGAGTTATAAAGCTTGGATTATTCTTTGAGACCAAGGATGGAGTTTTTCATATCACCAAAGAGTGACATCTTTTTTTTTAAAAAAAAAGATTTATTTATTTATTATGTATACAACATTCTACTTCCATGTACGCCTGCACGCCAGAGGAGGGTGCCAGATCTCATTAGAGATGGTTGTGAGCCACCGTGTGGTTGCTGGGAATTGAACTCAGGACCTCTGGAAGAGCAGCCAGTGCTCTTAACCACTGAGCCATCTCTCCAGCTGCAAGAGTGAGATCTTTACAATGGTTATTTCTGCAAGTATAATTATGGCATCTACTATGGGCCCTAAAGTAAGCACATTCAAGTATTACACCATAGCATTTCAACAGCAAAGTGTATTTATAGTAGTTGCATAGGTTATGATCCTGAGTGATATCATAGATATCTTTGTAAAAATGCACTTACGTTTCTATCACAATAAAATTGTATTATGACCCTTTTATCCATGCTAAGTGACAAGTAGACTATACCTAATCTTCACAAATGTCATCCATTCATAGGAGGTTTTGTTAATTAGTTTAAAAGTAAGCCAATTGTGTATTAGTCTTTTTATAATCCTAATCAGCATGAAATTGTCACAGTTATTGAGTTCACATTATAATATGTAAGTTCTGAGAGCCAAAGCTACATACATATGTGCATATTTTATGGATGAGGAATCTTAGACTCAGGGAATCTTGGGAACTTTCAAGTTAGTGATAGAAATTGCCGGCAACAAAGGTTTGTCTTTCAAAGTTATCTCCCTCTGCTCCCAGCATGTTTACTTTGCGTGTGTGAGCTGTCCTAGGTTCTGAGGAAGCAAAGATTTGAAACTATAGTATGTAATATTGTTAAGGGAAATCAGAAAAGCAAAGTTAACATACAATGATGCCAGGACAGAATAATTTGTGAGTTACAGTGTAAGTCAGGCTGTAATCTGAGATGGTTCACAAAAAGGCTTTGTTAGGGGAAAATGTACACAAGTAGGATCCTGGCAGATAGGTAGAATTTTAGACAAATGGATAGAAGAGACAGTGGAAAGTGGTGTATATTGCACATAAAAGACCCAATGTAGCAAATGATTAATTAAATACTTTAGTTGACCCATATTTTCTACTGGAAAAATAATGGGATAGATGGTTGAAAAGTTTTTGAGATTACTGGATACGAAAATTTGAACTTTGATTCTATATGTAAGGGATACATGGACATTTTATTTAAATTGGAATGGATGTTTTCAAATAGGGGAAACCTTGAAATTGCGGTTGTAACCACACAACTTGGTGTTGTGAGCAAGTAGCCACAGGTGTTAGAGAAGGGAATAGGTGACACTGAGTTCTAGCAAAGACCTCCTGATCACTGTCATGGTTAATGGTGGCCAACCCCCAAACTTTTAAAGCCTTAAATTCAGAGGTAGAGGTTTGTGGAAGTGTGTTGGCATAGAGGGATGTTAATCATAAGAAAAAGAATGACAGATGAAATCAGTAAAATCAACTTGAAGATTATTCTATGATTTTCAAAGTAAGAAGGGAGAAAGTATGCACGGAGTAAGACAAGGTATCACAAAGTGAAAAAATGATTTAAGTTCTAGTTTTCAGGTATATAAAACAATTGTGTGTGCAATTCTTTAAAAGGGAAGACATGCTGTTATATATTTGAATAGTTAAATAACTGATGAAAATTAGCAAGGCAGTATCAAAGGAATTAATAAGGATTGCAACCATCAAAACTTAATTATGGAAGTGTGGGATTCAATGATAAATGAAACATTTTAGATATGGCTTAAGGGGATGTTTTTGACTAGAGGAATTAGCCACAGTACTGCAGCGGAGTACTGGGGATATAAAAGCACAAAAAAGAGGCTAAAGACCAGAAAGGAGAAGTTGAGAAAGGCTATCGTGTTTCATATCAGTCTCACAAGATGAGAAAACTGGGAATATGAAGAGAGTTTAATTGAAAGCTTCAGAGTTGAGAAACATAACATTAGTCACAAAAACGAAGTAACATCCTTTTCAGGAGGTGTAAAATTTCAGAGAACCTCAAACAGAAAGATTTTCAGAAAACAGCAAGGACTATAGCCAATTTCCCTTACAGTAGACTCTCAGCAACTGTGGGACCCAGAAGAGTTAGATGGCTTCACTGTTCTAAGAGAAAGTGGCTGTCAACTTGTGGACATAGCAAAATGCTCAAGAACAAGTATACATAAAATACAGACCTCTCTAGATTTGAGGAAAATAATTTGAGAAGAGTTTTTCTTTACTGTTTTGGTGAAAGAATAAACTTCTATAATCACTATAAAAGTCAGTGTGAACGTTCCTCAAAAATGAAAATTTGGTCTACTATGTGACCCAGCTACAGAGTTCCTGAGCATATACACTAAGAACCCTATATCTTGCTACAGAAATGTTTGCATATCCATGTTTATCACTGCTTTTTTCTATACAGTAATTAAATGGTATCAAACTATATGTCACTCAGCACATGAATGGATAATGAAAGTGAGGTCCATACATACCACAGAAATTTATATATCTATAGAGAAAAATGGAATTATGATAATTGCAGGAAATTAGATGGAACTGGAAAACGGTATACTAACAGAAGTAAACAAGGCTCAGAAAGGCAAATACCACACATTATTTCTCATATGTGGATACTAGGTTCAAAATGTTAAGTATGTACACCCACATGCACTAAATATGAATATGGCCAAAAAATTAGAAATGGACTCATAAGATGAGAGAATAGGGAGAATACTTCAGATATGAAATTGGTGGAAGATTTCTGATGGTGGAGGAGCAGAGCCAAGATGTGGAGGCAGAGACATGGGAAACAGAACCTGTGTGTGTGTGTGTGTGTGTGTGTGTGTGTGTGTGTGTGTGTGTGTGTGTGAAGATCAACCAACACTAAGTATGCATGAAAATGCGGTAACAAAATCTAATTCTTTGTAAGCAAATTTAAATAGATAAATAAATAAATAATCTAGGGGAGGGTAGCCACAGACAGCAACTCAAGAAGCTCTAGACAATATCTAAACAGCTTTTCTTTCCTTCCTTTTAGATGGAAATGGTTTGAATCTGAACCACAGAATGGCCACTCATGTATTGTGTGGCTTCTTGCTCCTCCCTGAGCTTCAGTGGTCTTATTTGCATAATGTGACAGCGTTGATTCCTATCAAGACTAAATTGGCTTTTGACATTCTGATGAAGCTGGTGCTTTGGCAGCTACTGAGAGGTACAGCCAAGAAGGACGGAAGAGAGATGGCAAGACATAACTCGTACTGTGAGAGATGCCCACTCCACAAGCTCTGTGTTCTGTGAATATCTGAACTACTTTATTATCACTTTACCCTCATGTTTAACGGGCTTGCCTCTTTGATTTCTACTCTCACATAATTTTTCAGAAAACGGATATAGTGAGGACCTTTGTTAGAATACATCAATGTGTATGTTGGACGCCTAGATACACAGACAAGATTTTTTATGCTATTTAATCTTAGAATCAGTGTGCTCATTACCTTTCTAAAATAGTATATGAATTAAAATAACCACACATGTCAGCATGCATTTCAACATGCTCTGTCATCTGATGTCATTGTACTTTTCAGCTACTATTCTCTTCCCTTTTTTTGTAAATCTGCTCTCCATGACTCTGTTAGATACATTGATCTCATTCAGGGTATGTTGTTTTCCCAGTTATTTCTGATCTTGCAATGTCCATTTGGTTCCTTCCAGTGTTAATCAACTGCTGTAGTTCACTTTCCTTGAGCTCATCATGCTGACACTTGCCTGTAATCCCAGCACTTGGAAGGCTAAATCAGGAGGACTCATGAGTTCAAGGCCAACCTGGGCTATGTAAGGAAGAACTGTCCCAAAATATGTAAACTACAACAAAACAAACAAAATCAGCAACCGATGAAGAAAAGGCCCTTTTTCTTACTGAACTCTCACTCACAACAGACTTTCAATTTGAATTTTCTCATCACTGATACTACTTTTTGCCTTGAGTACACAGTTTTCATTCTTTTCTTTATTCTGCAAATGATGCTTTCGCCCCAGTCTGGGCATAGAAAATGTAGAGGAGTTAAGACAATCTGTTCCCTCCTCTGCTGGTAATGACACTCGGCACATAATGGGAATATAGTCAGCAAAAGATCGTGTGCATAAAAAGCCGAGTTTAAAATGAATTTCTCAGGATGAAGAGTGTTTACATCTCAAGAGTTATTCATTCGAGGCTGGCGGGACACACCATGTGTTACTAGCCTATAAGTCATCTTACGAGGTCTCATTAGTCTACCAATTTGTCACCAGGCTTTAAGGGTTGCTTGGTTTTAAAAACCATTAAACATTTTAGTGGAAGGATAACCTGCCCTCAACCTCTTTAATAAAGGTTTAATAACCATTTCTTTCTCCCCACATATAAATAATCGTTCAACAAATTTCAGAGGAAGGGAAAAGAAGCACGTACTGAGTTAAGCCCCTGTAATTACCTGAGACTCTTCATTATTTTACCAATGGTCTACCTCACAGCCCTAAAAATAATCTCAGCAGTTGGATAACTACTTCACATCAGAAGACAGTCAGTCTTCGAAACAGAAAAACAAAACAAGAAAAGAAAAAAAAAGTTCTCACTTTTTCTAGTTATAAAAACCATGAGGCACTGATTTGGACTTGTGTAGTAGAGTAGCTTTACTTGACAGTGGGGAGTTTGAAGCTCTCTGCTCATTATGGATTGATATGAGAATTTTTGTCCTTTTCATCAGCACAGTTTACCTCTATGATCTGGACATCTGATACGCGGGGACTTTCATTTGGAGAAACTAGGAATCATATTATATGAAAGCTGCCTCTTCTGCTGCTGAAACAAAGTCTAGGATTTTAACACAAGGCTAATTATTAGACATATGGTCTATAATCTCAAATGCCGATTTGAAATACTTGCTGGGAATGTGAATAGTTTCCCATTGAGCTGAAACAATCTGCCAAGTCTTTTATTAGATAGCTGGAGGCAGATTCAAAAGATTTGGGTCTGACCCTTTAGTCTATTTCACTGTAACTGAATCATTTAATCAGATTTGATAAAACCCGGGGCTATAGTGCAACGAAATGTTAAGCACATCTTGCTCATTAGAAACAAATGAAAAACTCATCAGCCTTGAGATTCAGCCATTTATATTAAATATCTTCATAAAATGCTACCATAGTCATGGGGGCTGGGCTGCTGTAATCTTTCGTATAGCCTATTTAAGGGATTTATAAAAATATACAATCTATTTAATACTAATATTTCCATAGCGCAAATGAATAAAAATCCAATGAACAGAATTCTAAAAGCATATTTTACTTTTTTATCTGTGGTTTAAGGGTTCCATTTCTTCCTCTTTAATTTGGAATTGTCTTCATGCGATTGTCTAAGGAAACTGAAGTCTGAGGCTAAAGAGCACTCAGTAGCCCTGTGTTTGGTCCGTCAAAATGGAGGCATTTGAAGTTGAGCAGAGGAAAGTAATGTCTCAAATGTGCTACAGGTTATACACTACAGAAATCAACACTGGTAATCAAGCTCCAGGTGGAAAACTTAAATAAAAACAATAACAATAGATATACTTCATGAAATAAGCACTTGAGTAAAGAGTGTTTTGATCTGCTTTACTATAGACTGTAATGTATGTGAGCAAGAAATTCTGTGATCCCAGCAGCCAAGGCTTATAGCATCTGCTCACTAAAAAGTATCTCCAAAAACTCAACAGAAGTTAGTTACGCTGTACAGATCTTGTATTTCTTATTGGGATCAAATCTGGTAAAAATTGAAAAATAATTGCATGAAATAAGTTTCTTAGGCATCAATGAGTAGGCATGTCCAAGAAGTCTGGGTGTGGGTGGTGCAGTTTTAGTACTAGGGATGTATGCATTCCTATGCACACTTTCTGCTCATGTTTGGAGGGAAGATATTCTAACTTTCATATGAGGAACTTGAAAAATATTTTTAAGGCAATTTTTTACTCAGACAAAAATTTAAAAACTTTATTCAGCCTTTCACCTCCATCAACTTCCCACTTAGACAAAAGACCAGCATAGGTATATGTAAAATAGATGGCCATTGGATCTGTAAAATAAAGGACACAGGCACAGCTTAAAGAGAGATGGAAAGATGAATTTAATAGCGACCGCAGAAAGAACACACATAAATTTATTATCAGATGAGGTCAAATTTTGGCAGGGTTTGAATGACTCCATGAATATGAATATTTTTCAGATTTCCAAAAGTATTACCATGCCCAGTTCAAGGAATAGATGGACCTAATGTCTGTCAAGAACTCAAATTTGAAATTATACCTATTTATTTTTTCTAGTAGGTCAAAATGTGTAAATCAGGTTACACATTGTAGGAAGAACATCTATATGTCTTTTAATTTTCGTACTAACTTATTTCATACTAATTTAATTTTTGTACTAAAAAATTCACCTACACTATAGATAATGTATTATTTATAATACATTATAATCACATTAATTTCTTTTTTTGGGGGGGGGTTTCGAGACAAGGTTTCTCTTTAGCTTTGGTGCCTGTCCGGGAACTAGCTCTTGTAGACCAGGCTGGCCTCGAACTCCCAGAGATCTGCCTGCCTCTGCCTCCCGAGTGCTGGGATTAAAGGCGTGCGCCACCACCGCCCGGCTCACATTAATTTCTAAATAAAACTGATGCCTTTTCCCTTGAGGACCAAATCTAGGGCCATAAGTTTGCTAGTCAAATATCTTATTACTGATTTAGATATCACCCCTTCAATGGTTGTTTGCAAACATAGCAACCCAATGAACGTACTGCAGGTGTCAATTATTGCATTTAGTGAATGAAAAAGTCACATGAGGTTTTATAATTGCTAATCTTCTCACTGTAACTGTGTTCTTCAACGTAGAAGAGGCCTTCTGAGGTGTTACCTGTCTGTTTGATTTAATGCTTCAATTTACACATGTAATGTAGCTAATTTGAAGAAAAGTTTTCTGTTCCTTTTAGGTTTGCCTGTTTATTTGCATGTGGGATGTGTGCATACTAATGTAAGTGTATTTGGAGGCCAAAGGTGGAAAAAAGGAATATTTCTCTATTATTCCCGAGTTTAGTTTTTGAGACAGAGTCTCTCATTAAACTTGGGGTTTACTGATTGCCTAAGCCAGCTGACTAGGAAGCCTGAGCATCCTACTGTTTCTTCTTGTCAGTGCTGGGGTTACAGACTCATGTTCTCACCCCCAGTTTTTCATGAATGTTGGGTTTCTGAACACAGGGACTCATGCTTATGTAGAAAGTACTTTATCCACAGAGCCAACTTCCAAGCCCATCTTTCTTTTTAATGGATGGGTGTACTCTGAAAAATATAGACTATACAAATGAGACTCAGTATCAAAACCCTGATCTGCCTTTCTCATCTCCAGAATTCCTGATGTTCAGTAGTTGCTCATAAGATATATTTTTAGGGAAGGAAGAAATACAACTGGCAAATAAGGATGATAATCACCTCAGATTGCTAGGAAGATCAAGTACACAATGTAACTAGAATCAGTTTGGCATGAGGGACACCATTGACAAACATTTCACATTATGGACTGAACTGTATGCCATCCCAGATACTATTCTGAAACCCTGTCTTTCAAGATCTGATCTTGAAATAGGTTGTTTGCAGAGGTAATCAAATTAAAATAATGTTATTAGGGTGGATTTAATGTGATAAAGCAGATTCCTTATGAAAAAGGATTTGAAGACCAACAACACAAGAAGACTCTACAGAAACATGAAGGCAGACATCTGGGTGATGCCTCTTTTTAAAGACTGATTTTCTAATTGGCCCATGTGTAAGGGATGAACTATGAGAGTTTATGTGTCATGTATGTTCAGGTGCCCATGGAGGACATAAAGGGTCTCAGATTTACTGGAACTAGAGTTACAGATGGTTGTGATCCAGCATGTGGATTCTAGGAAATGAAAGTTTGTATTTTGTAAGTGCAAAGTGCTCATGACCACTGAGACAACTCTCCAGCTCCTAGATGGTGCTCCTATATGCCAAAGAACCCCAAGGATCACCAGAAAACCAAGCTGAGATGGGAATATCATGGGCCAAGTTCTGAATCTGTGCATTTAGAAAGAAAGAACCTGTTGACAAAAATTTCAATCTGTTAACCTTCAAAAAACCAAGAAGATACCTTCTTCAAGTTTGATTTCTACGGCAGCTAAAGGAGACCAACATTCCCCTCAAGCTTTGTTTGGATTATATCTTTATCCAGGTTTCTAAAATGTATTAAGAGAGAAAAAAAATAGTTCAGAATTTTAATGAAATCTAGAAATGACTACACATCTAAATAACTGTTGAAGCACTTTATGCAGTTTGTGTAGTATTTATATATATTTACAGCCATGTGGAGCTTTAAGCCATGATGTCTTATTTTTGCAGAAACACCTCAGTAGACATTTAACTTACTTGGTATTGAATTTGGTCTGTCGTTGGATTTCTAAAGTACAGAAGTCATTCCTATACTTTAAAATTTTCTGATTCTAGAAGTGTGATTTTTAAGTTGAGCCAAATGCCTTGATCCGAAAAAGCATCACGCTAGCTGTCTCCACGGAGAAGGCAGGAGGATGGAGTGGCATTTTACGCTGTGTAATATAAAACCTGCCTTGTTCTTGGCTCCTGAACAGAACCTCTCAAACCCCAGGGAGCTTTGGAGGGTTTGAAACTAGCATTTTTCTAATCCTTACTTAGCATCCCGACATACCAGCACCACTCATTCTTCACCTGCTGTTGGTCAGGTGGAACCAGACAATGTGTGCCTCTGGAATGAAGGACCAGATCTTAAAGTTCATTGTGTTCTCTGTGAGATGCTAGGGGAGCCGCTGCTAAGGCACTCAGCACACCCCTTTCCAGGGATGCACTGCAAGGTCAAGCCTTCTGAGCACCTCAGATATCACCCCCGTGTCAGATGCATAATTATCCATCCACATATGTATCACTCCCTCCAGACACTGGAGTTGTATGCTTTCTTATACCGGCAGCAATTTGCAGAATGTTTGCCTGCTAAGACATAGGCTCCTTCTTTATATAGGTTCACGGCAGCACTTAGGCTTAGCTTGCTAGGAGAATGTGAGGGAAGAGATTAAACATTTCAGCCTTATCCGCCTGAGGATGGAGAAAGCGAGAGTGTTTATCCTTTCGTTCCCATCAGCTGGGATTTAGTTCCTTCATACTTCTGATATATATATATATATATATATGAGCTGAGATAGTTTTGGTGACCTGAAAGACCCAAGGCTGAATAAGCCAGATGCTGGGGCAAGAAACAACCCATGTTTACCTTACCTACCCTTGACTAGCCAATTCCAATTAAACTTGCCTTATGCCTTTAAATCTGTTGAAACTCTAGACCTCTCTGGGGTCATATTTCTTATAAGATCTCTTCCATGATTTATGGCATTGGTTCCATTCAGGATCAGGTATTTTTGTGTTAGCAATAGCCACCATGTATATGGTAGGTGATAGCAACATGTATGTAACTATAATCTTCCTGTTTAGTTCTACTGCAGGCACGTGGGTGAGTTTGCTCATTCCCACATTGTATCAGGCTCTGAGCTCCATTCTTCAGAGGACAAATGACTCTTGGTCTATCAGAGCTCTAAAGAGAAGAAAATGGATGCTACTAAGTAACCGCAGGTATATATTCAAAGTCATACTGTCCTGGCCAGTGTTCTATTACTGTGAAGAGACACCATGACTACTGCAACTCTTATTAAGGAAAACATTTAATTGGGGCTTGCTTACAATTCAGAGGTTTAGTCCATTGTCGTCAGGGCAGACATGGTGTTGGAGTAGTAGCTGAGAGTTCTACATCCAGATCTACAGGTTGCAGGAAGAGAGACAGCCATTGGACATGGCTTATGCTTTTCAAACCCCAAACCCCACCCCCAATGACACACTTCCTCCAACAAAGCCATACATACTTCACCAACTCCACACCTCCTAACAGTGACACTCTCAGGTGGCCCAGCGTTCAAATGTATGATCCTATGGGGGTCATCCTAACTCAAATCACCACACCCTCATACTTTCATGTAAACATAAATGCCTGCATGTACAATATTGCATAACACAGCTCCCTTTTAATTGGGAGAATTTCAGCCATGGGTTAAAATTAAATAAAGCATCAGATGAATGAGAACGTTGATGTGGGATTTCCCCCCTGTATGCTGTGAATACCATTGATTCATAAAGAAACTGTCTTGGTCTGATTGGGTAGAACAGAGCTAGGTGGGGAGAACTAAATTGAATGCTTAAAGAAGGAAGGCAGAGTTTGGAGAAGCCATGTAGCAGCCACCAGAGACAGACACATTGAAACCTTGTTGGTAGGCCAGCCACCGGCCTCGTGGTAAAATATAAAATAATGGAGATGAGCTAATCCTAGATATAAGAGCTACTAGCAATACACTTAAGTAATTTGCCAAGCAGTGATTTAATTAATACAGTTTCTGTGTGGTTATTTTGGGAGTCTGGGCATCCAGGAAACCAACAAGCGACCTCCTTACTACAGAATGTCATTTTCTTTCAAAAGGGAGATCCTTCTCATAGTTCTCTGTGGTAGATTTCCAAGGTTTATTTTCCCACATCTGACTATACAGCTTTGATAGTAGCAGTTTTGACTTAAAGCATTTATTGAAGCATTACAACAGCAACATAAAGTTGTTCAAGGTATAAAGTCTTATGGAGACCAGAGACTATGTGTTGGTTTTGGTCCCTAGAGAGACAGCCACATACAGAGATTAGTGGATGGGTTTCTTTTCCAGAAGTACGATTCTTAAGGGACCAATGCTGCCAGACTCACAAGACCCATCTTGAAATTTCCTCTCCACGCAGCTTTAGCTTGGACTAGTGACTAGTTGGTTAATTGATATCCATTCATTACACATCCTTGAACATTCATTATGTATGTATTATGTATGTTATAACTGAGAATACAAAATATAAAGTGTAAATAAACCTTACAACTGCAGTGAAAGCATTATCAGTAACAAAAATTTCTCCATTAAGCCCTAAGTTCAAGGTGATGATCTAAGTAATTTATTCTGATAACTTTACAAAGAAGATATTATTTCTGCATCACTGAGCAGATTGGGACTCAGAAAGGTTAAGTAGCTTGTCCATTGTTAATGCTAGTAAGAGTTAGAAGAAGAATCAAAGCCTGGTCATCTGAACCTTTCCTCCTGCTCACTTTTCAGATCTTAAAAGCCCCGGGGTTCTCAAGAAGGAGACAGCCAATGAAAAGAGAAAGAATGGAGCCTGGGGTTGGATCTCAGCTGTTAGAGTGCCTGTGGAGTGTGCATGAGGCCCTGGGTGTGATCTCCAGCACTGGTGTGGTACGTGATACCATACCCAGTGATCTAGTAATCAGAAGGTGGCAACAAGGCGATGAGAGACTCCAGGTAGCCTGATGTTCATGAGACCCCATGTCAAAAATCAAACAGCAAAAGCAACGAAATTAAAACAGAAAGGATGGATGAGACTGATGATATTTATTAAGTGCTTTCCAGAGGCCAGCCAGAGTCCAGGTTAAACATTTTAAATGTCAAGCTTCCTTCAGTCCTCAGTGTCAGTCTCTAAAAGAGGGCATTGCCAGTATTCTAAATTTACAGGTAGAGAAATTGAGACATCAAAATTGCATAACAGAGCTGGTAAATGGCAGAGTCAAACATTCTGGAGCAAGAAGCTGAGCCTCCTAGCCATTCCTCTTTTATTTCCTTATTGATGTCTGGTGGGGTGAACGCAAAGGACCAGCCTTAAGATCATGCCTAGACAATGAAGAATCCTGAATTTGAAGCAAAGTAGTGTAGGTATCAGACCTCTGTTCCAATAAAGGTCATCCTGCCTAAAGGATGCTATGCCTAAAGGCAGGGAAACATGAAGCAGGCTGATACCATAGTTCTTGGGATGCAGAAATGATATATTCCCTACTAAGATGGCAAACTGGGCAAAGAGAAGTAATGTTAGGTGTTAAAAAATAAAGGAAACATGACCAGGTACACGTGAGGGTGACGGGAGACAGGTGAAAGATAAACCCAGTGCTTTGGATTTGAGCAAGTGGGCAGAGGGCAGGACTGCTCTGTGAAGCAGGATGCTGGCTTTACAGCTTCCCTTGAGGGCATACAGAGTTTGAATTAGCTATTGGAAAACCTTTCAGCTGCCCAACATGATATCAGAGATTGGAGGGCACCTTCCAAGGAGTTTCAGGTTCTTGTACCTGTGAACAAAGGATTGAATGGTGACACAGCTGTAGCAGAACAGGGGCCATTTATTAGAAAAACCTATACTTCCAATGGAGGAAGTTGCCTGGGGCAAAAAGAGGAAGTTTTACAGTTCAACTGCCTTGCAGAAGGGTAGCAAGCAACTATTTGCTCTTTTGTGCATTCTTTATCCGTTCACATGATCTGTTATACACAACTTCATGCACTGGACTTCACATTAGTATTTTAACTCTATCTTTAATTTTAGTATTACAATAAGCTACAGGTAGGTCATTTTCAGATACTGTGGAGTACGTCTGTGCCTTTAAGAATGACCAGATTCATTTGTCTCAACCTCCTTGGTCTTCTTGGCTCACAGGTCAATTTCCTATGCTAATTGGCATCTTCACACAGTGTTTCAGGATCTCACTCTCTACCCTAGTCTGTTACCTCAAACAAGTGGTGTGAAGTTTGATACTGGAACTCCGGAGAGGCTGTCTAGACTTCTGTGGGAACTGAGGAGGAACAAATTAATCCATATCCTGAACCATTTAGGCTTTAGAATACGTGGGGTTGTCAGCCTGAGAATTAATTAGCCACATTATAACGAGAGAGCTCCAATCAAACCCTAAAACTGTAATTTCATCTAGTATCACAGTTCATTTCATTTTAGAGAATTCAGTAATATTTTGTATCAACCTAGCCTTGTGCTGTCTTTCCAATACTTTCATATGTATTATCTCATTAACATGTCTGCCTAGAAAGCCCCAAATTGTTGGCATGTCTCTAAAAATAGGTATGGTATTTTAGAAGCAGAAGAACTTGACCCGTTTGTGGTTAGACAAGGACGGGGGGGGGGGTAGATACAGAGGTGTTCAAGTTTACATCAATGTCTTGGGATCTTTTAGGGATCTGACAGATCCTGATTTGGTGCCATTAGTGACCAGAGACTCTTTTCTTAATTACTTCAGCGTGATGTGGCTGGTCCTGGTTGGGGAAGTGCTGTGAGCTAGATGAGTAGAGAATGCAGTTTCTCTTTTACTCCCCCCGTGTTATTTTGTTATAGAAGAGAAAAGATACTTTTTCCTCCATGCCTAAAATCCCAACTGCAGCAGCCGCTCAGTTCTTGTGTCCCAGGAGGGAAATTTGTACAGGGCATGGAGAGGGAAGACAAGTAATTGAAGTTTATTTCAACAGCTGAGAAAACAAAAGGAGAAAGTGAGCACCCCCCCCACACACACACTCATAGTTGATGGTGTATCGTACCATGTAGCTAGGACAAAGGACTCTGTCTAGTATACAGGCTTCTAAATCCTATCACTTCTTTTCCCTTATCCTCCCTTATCCAGCCCAGGACAGTCTGGGGTGGTCTCCTCCTTAGGTTAGACAGAAGATTTTTTTAAAAAGTCATTCTTTCCCACAACTGAGTATTTTGTTTGTTGGTTTATTTTCTTTATGATGAATGAACTAGATGCTCGAATATATATAAAGGTTTAATTATCCATAAAGTTGAGAGGTTTACTAGGTGAAAGGGCAGTGTTGTTTTGTTCCGTGAGATTTGGGGAGGAGACTTCTTGAGAGTCAGCTGGAGCATGGAGGTGGTGCCTTTTTCTAGAACCATGCCCTTCTTCTTTTCCAGTCAGTTTGTCTGTTCTGCTTGCAACCTCTCTTATTCACCTTCCCCAGTGTTTTCAACTTCTGTGTTTTAATCTTAATGTTCACGTTATCCATAACAATCTCTAATCCGTGTTAAATTTAGATATACAGCTATGAGTAAGTCAGAGTGGGAAACGTCATTCCAGGACATCGGGTGACAGAAACTTCCTATTCTTTGGAGCGTGCCATTGAGATCAAGCTCCACTTTTGCAGAAAGAGACTAGCTATGTTTGTTTCCACAGTTCATACATTAAAGTCCTAAGTCACAGCGTGATACCTGTGGCCAGGACCCTTGGAAAATAATTCATTTCTGAAAGCACTGCCTTTATGAGAAAGCTGCTATTTTTAAGAGGTCCCAGAGGGAGCTGCCTCTTTTGCCATTGAGGCTACACTGAAGAGAGACCTCTACAAGCCAAGAAGTGGGACCCACAACATAAAGAATCTGTTAGGGCCTTCATCTTGGGCTTTCTCCAGGACTTAGTGCTACATTTTATTATTTTGCTTTGCTAGTCACCTTGCTGATGGGCATTTTATTATACTGTATAACTCGAAACAGGGCCTGATATACTGAAAAAATGACAGAACCCACCATCTCCTGGATTGTAATCGGTGCTGAGAACAATGTGCATTTCTCTTCATGCAGATTGGGAGGAATGTGAGGTTCAGTGGGGTTCTACAGACTTAATGTCTATTTAAATGTCTGTTCACATAGGACGGTTTAGTTCTTGTGCTTAATCTACTGCACATACGCAGGAGCAAGTTGCTCCAGGTTGTGTTTGCGAGGAAAGGCAAGCTCCTATCAGAGGTAATTAATAAACTCAAACAGAAAAGGGGAAAGAGGAGAGGCATTGATTCTAGTGCTAATACCAATCAGGCCTTACACTAAGTCATGGTCTTACAGGAAATGTGGGGTCCCTGCTGACCCCAGATTTATTTATCTATGCCCCTCTGCCCCTGAATTATGGAGTTACACTTTTAATGTCCAATTACTCTGTCTGGGAAGTGCCTTCTGTGACTAGCAATGGTATCATTTTTCATGGGATGATCTTTACTTTCGTATTGAAATCCAGTTTTCTTTTAATTTAAATTTTGCTGAAAGCAGCCATATTGCTGTATGTGTAAATGAAGGTAGATGAGCATTTATGGTGTCGGTGCACAGCTGTTCTTAAGTTAAATAATTACTGCTCGCTCCCATGGATCTCAGTTTGCAATGCCTACAGTAGTCAATTCAAAGCATGAAGCTTTTTTCTTTATCATTGTGATTAGGAGCGGGCTCAGGTGGGAGAGAGCCTGAACAGGCGAGGAAACATGGAAATAAGGCTGAATCTCGGTTAACAAAACAGAGCTTGTCTGTGTTTGCCAGAAGTCCAAAAGCACCGTTGCCTTTCCAGATTTACTACATTTTCTTAAAAGAATCTAAATTAATGTTACATTAATTACTGCTGGGTATGCACCCTGCAGCATATGTTGCTATTAATTGTATCCATTATCACAAAATAAACATCTCTTTATAACAACAAATGATGCTTCGTTTTCATATGCGCTTGAAACGCCCTCCTCCCCAGCTGCTGCTACTTCTGCTTTCGTGCTTTCCTTACAAAGAGCCACCTGTTACAATAGATATTTCATTTGTGTTTCATTTGTTTTTATTTGAACAATGGAAAGCCTTAGAAAACACAACACTACCACCTTAAAACACAGTAATCATAATAGCTTTAAAACACGATGAAATTGGGGACTTGAGGGGAAGTTGGTATTTTTCCTGTCACATGTTTTCAACACTTGTGGCCTTTATATCTTTCCCTTATGTCTCTCTTACCTCAATCTACAGCTGGAGAACAAGTTTAAGGGCAGCTACTTTGGACTCAAGGGAAGATACATGTACCCTGGTTCATAATGGATTACTTTGTGGCTTGGCAAATTTTGATTATTGTGGACTGCACAGAAGAACTGTGTGGCCTTGTGTAAATTACTCAACCACTTTGACCTTTAATTTCCATCACTTCACAAGGGGTAAATAAATAATTTCTTAGAGTTAATGAGAATGAGTTGACACATGTTTCTTTCATAGAGTAGTGTTAGGAGTTTGGTTGGTCCTCAAAGCTATTCACTAGTGTGATAATTGATGTTAGTGGAAGTAATGAGCATCCCATCATCAACATTTAAAGCATCAGCTAAAGTTGTAAGCTCTCTCCCCACCCTGCAATCTCCTGTCTCCTTCAGAGGTGTTGGGTAGCATTTTTACAGACCTTGAACTTTCAGGGTTGGGAATTGAAACCAGGTCCTTACACTTTCTGTGAAAGTGTCTTAGTTAGGATTACCATTGGTATGATAAAACACCATGATCAAAGCAACTTGAGGAGGATAGGGTTTACTTGACTTACACTCCCATATCTCCATGTGGTGGTTTAAAAGAAAATGACCCCCAAGGAAGTATCACTAATAGGATGTGTAGCCTTGTTCAAGTAGGTGTGGTTCTTCTGGAGGAAGTATAACAGTGTGGAGGTGGATTTTGAGGTCTCATATATACTCAAGCCATGCCCAGTGAGAGAGTTCCCTTCCTGTTGCCTGGGGATCTAGATATAGCACTCTCAGCTCCTTCTCCAGCAAGCACCATGTCTGCCCGCATGCCACTATGTCCCACCATGATGATAACCAACTAAACCTCTGAACTGTAAGCCACCCCATTAAATGTTTTCCTTTATAAGAGTTGCCGTGGTCATGGTGTTTCTTCATGGGAATAGGAATCCTAACTAAGACACTCTGTTCATCATTGAAAGAAATCAGGACAAGAAATTAAAACTAGGCAGGAACCTTGAGGCAAAAGATGATGCAGAGGCCATGGAGGGGTTCTGCTTACTGGTTTATTCCTCGTGGCTCACTCAGCCTGTTTTCTTATAGAGCTCAGGACTCCAGCCGAGGGATGGCCTCAAGCACAATGGGCTGGGCTCTTCCCCTTCAATCAGTAATTAAGAACATGCCTACAGGCTTACTTACAGCTCAGCTCAGCTCAGCTTTGTAAAGGCATTTTCGAGTTTAGCTTGTGTCAAGTTGACATAAAACTATCTAACACAGCAAGCATTCAGTCACTGAGCTATTCAGTATTTATAAACAGAAGAATGTAATTGTGAATTAAATTGGCACTGAACTCAGATTCAATACGTATTACTACATCCCGAAGATTTATTAGTAATACTTTCTTACCATTGGCCACTTTACTGCCTCTTTATATAAAGAGAAAAAATTGCTTGGGTATTTTTATCATTCACCCATCAGATTTGAAAATCTTGTTTGTGAATAAATTCTTGACTTTGTCTGGCCGAGAAACCTAGAGTGCTATATGCTAAGGTCCTAATATCTCATTTCTTTTATCATCATTCCACTCCATACTTTGCTCATCAGTATAAGTCTCTGTGTAAGGATGAGGAAGCTTCAGCTAAGCTCTATTTGTTGCTGTTTATGCCGTGTCTTTGTCTGGGTGTATAGTGGGAAGAGGCTTGCCATCTGATATGTGCTCAGCTCTTCTACCTCACCGAATCTTGCTGACCTTTTTGAGTAACTTGGTGTTGAACATCTTGTTCAGATGTTTCAAGAATGTCTCATAGCCTCATCAAGAGACCTCCCGCTTCTGTATGTTTCGCAGCCTCCAAGGTGTAAGGAGGACCTTCAAGTAGATAAGGACATCTCCTTAAAGCGGTGGGGATAGTATGTTGAGGGCTGTCCTGGGGAAAATTAGAAATGTTACTCCTGGGAGAGAGTATAAATGATTTATTCATGAGAAATTTCCCATCAATCCAATATCCCCAAATTGTACAAATATTAAGTCTCCCAAGTACGTAACTGGTAGAAATGAAAACCAAAGATGGTACAGTGGCCATCATGCAACTCAGCTTTGCTGGATCTTTGTCAAGCAGCTTTACTGGTTAATGACTTTTGCTGTTCCCATTAGATATGGCTGTGCCAATTTACTGTTACTTTAATTTAATTCTGTCCTATTATATTATTCTTTATTATTATTATTATTCTTTATTATTATTATTATTACTATTATTATTATTATTTAGCCCAGTATCTCTTAGCATCACCCAAGACCTAGTGTTCTTTACTGAGGAAACTTGAAACTTGGTGGTGGCTATCTTCCACCCCATGAAAGATGTGGGGAGTCTTTCTCCTGCTCTTCCTTAGCTCTGCAACTGACATTCTTGCTTACCATCCTCCTTATTCATTCACTATTCCTAAAAGTTCATGTGAATGCCCCAGATATTTACTTGATTCTGACAGTAGGTCACTCTGGGGAAGCTCTTTCCTTTTTTGAGTATACTTTCTCACCTATATAATACACCCAGTCAGGTCTGCCCTCCAGATCCTATGTGTATCCTAGAACACAAGTAAGATAAAACATATTGAAATGTACATAACTGGCATGATACCAATCTTATTTATTATACTTTATTTTATTCATTGAGCCTCTACGCTCCTGCCTGGTGCTGCTCCCCTAGTCTGCCAATTCAGAAAACAAAGTAAAACAACAGTAAATCACTTGGGCTGTAAAAAAGATTACTTCGTCACACAGTAGTGGCACACACCTGTAATCCCTGCTATCAGGAGGCAGAGGCAGGAAGATGTCTGTGACTTTGAAGCCAGCCTGTTTTACAAAGTGAGTTTCAGAACAGACAGAGAAACCCTGTCTCGAAAAACAAACAAAAGAAAGAAAAGAAAAATGTTACTCTTTCTTATAATCTTAAAATTTCCTTCTTGAACCTCAACATACACAACAACCTCAACAACCTGCTTTGCTTGGCACTTAGAAAGGAAGAAAAGAAAGATGCTAAGGAAATATTGGCTGTAAAATCAGAATATCTGAAGTCAGGTGGGATACATGTACTCCGATGGAGTAGCACCAACTATACAGCCACTGGCTACTTCAACATGTTTATTCTGTGAGTATAGCGGAAGGGGCTAGCAAGTCACAGAAGGTCTGTGGAGGTGAGCAGTCTCAGGTTGTAAACACTAGAAGTAGAAATCTGCAGTTGCTATGGTTTTGTGGACTCTGGCTAATCATTCCTAAACTCCCCTGCTTGTACAGTCAGTATCTGCACTTGGACCAGAGGAAGGTTTTGCCAGTTCAGAGCCTGGACAACATAAGGAAGACTTTGCCAGTTTCCCACAGGTTTGAGGCTTTGGGCCTTGACATGGCCACGACTCTGTCAGCAATGCTTATTCACTCCAGACTTCATCTGGTCACTACACATTAACTCTGCACTTTCTCAGATCTTCCATAAACCCAAGCAGCACCTCTGAGGATTGTGAGTCTCTGCCTCCTCCCACTGCCACCGAGCTTGTACCTGTGACACTCTATCTGGGTAGTTGATTGACACCCTAAGGTATTTCCTAGGATGTGCATTGGTTTCCTGCTCTTTCACATCTACTGCTATTTTTTTTTAGCTCAGCTTCCATTATCTCCTAAAATTTGAAAGGATTCACATAAAAAAAAAGAAATGGAGGTAGATATAGAAAAGAAAAAATAAATTTAACATGTAGTATCTAACAGCAGATAGGTAAGCAGTGCTATGAAAAGTGATGGTAAGCACATTGAGCCAAAGAACTCCCCCCAGGTGTGTGCAGGGGTTCCTGTGCCAAGTGTGTGAATAAAGAAACAGAATTTAACAGATCGTCCTAGCTGACAATCCATCTGCTTGAGCCCCTGACACAAGACAGATTTATATTTTGGTAACTTTAGAAGCTTCAAATTAACAATAGAGATGCGTGGAGGTGTTGGGAAGAGAGGGAGTGGGCTTTTAACTCTTGACTGGGATCAGAAATTGATACTTCAAAACATAATCTGGGCATAAGGGTTATTTTGAGATGAAAGCAATTAGTCAAGAGATTCAGGAAAATTAATATTTGGTCTCCTGTTTACCTAAACTCAAGGTAGGTCATAAGCCTGTAAAGATGCTACCTTTCTCTCTCTGAACTCAGAGGTGACACCAAAGGGAATCTGTAACAAATTTAACCAACCAGCCATCTTCCGTTTGTCCCCCTTTATGTACCTTTTCCAAATTGGTTTCTCTAGACACTTGGTGTAGTCTTCCTTTGTCTTTTTACTCTTTAAATATGCATTGTTGTCTTGTGAAGATGTTGCTTAATCTCCAGTTCCAGTAACTTATTGGAAATACTAGTTCAAACATTCTCATCTGTGATTGAAACTTGCTGGTTAACAAATATCCTGTATTTCTTGCTAGTTTATCTCTTGGCAAATTTTCAGGACCCAGAAATGAAACTATATAGAGGAACAAAATTAATAGGTGATTTTTCTAACCCTGTACTGTTCAGGAAGCAATGGAGAACATTTTTTGCACTCAGATGAGAATTATACTAGGTTTGAGTGTTTCTTTCTAGCTTGGAGATCTACAGCAGAAGTCCCTGTGTTGCATGCCTCCAAACTTCTTATACTGATGTACAATTCGCTGGTTAGCTATAAAAGATCCATTTATGTGAACTGAAAAATTTAATAGACAGGAGTCTTTAAAAATATGAGATCCACAGAGGACATTTTTCATGAAAAAAAAAGTCTGTTTTGAAAATAAGTTAGTGTTTTGCTATCTCAAAAATCCTAAGCTTTCATAGAAAATACTGAGAGTAGAGACTACAAGAATATATTTAAAGATCATTTTTTTTCTACGTGGCTAGAGTTTATACTGTTTTCGATATGTTGAAAAATAATAAATTTGGAGGAATGTGTAAAGGAAATGTAGCATCATAGTCAGCATTGCCCCATAGACTGCCTGTCTTTCTCTTAGCTTATTTCACTTACTGTGGTAGCATTCAAAGTTCTCCAACTATTCCCAGCTGCCCCGCAGCTCTCTGCATATATATCTGCATACAATAATTTTGTCTGGAATTCCTTTTCAGATGACCTAAACTGTTTTTCCTCTGTTATGTAAGGGATTAAACCAAGGGCATCATACATACTAGACAAGCACTCAATCATTGGGCTACAGCCCCCAGCCTTCAAATTCTCCTTTGGTTTTGGAATTCCTGCTCAGACTTCATTTCTTCTGGGAAATCCTTCAGTCTCCTCAGGAAAATTCATCACATAGCCTTTTGATGCTTTGTTGGAGAGGCTATTGCTGGGTGCTGCAGGGGGGATTTATAGCTCCCAGAGTAGGTGCTGTAGAGGGCTTATTGGTTTTACTTGCAGTGAGTCATCTGTACATTTTAGGGCTTTTAGAAAAGGAGAAAAAAGGAGCAAACATAGATTTTTAGTCTCGGGATTAGTCATTTACAAAAGTCTGTTATTTCAGTTATGTAAAGAGAATGTCACAACAATGAATTATGCATTCTGATGACTGAATTGTGGGGGCGTGACGTTATTATTGGGGATTTGGAATTTAGGAATGAGGAAGGTTGCATAGAGATTGGAGAATGACTATTGAGCATTCTGCACTTTTGTTGCTGTTGGTTTTTGTTATTCTCTTCTCATGGGAACGGTGAAAAGCCCTGGAAAAGAATTTGCAATATCATGGAGAGTCAAGGGCTTTTCAGAATTCAAAGCCACTGAATCACCTTTTGGGCATCTTGTCAAAGCACATAGTTTGGTCAGTCTGGGCCAAGACCTGAAACATTACCTTTTAAATAAGATCCCAGATGTTGTAAAACGAAAGAATCAAGGTGCACTGTTGAGATTAAAAGTGAATACATGGATGAAAGTATTCTCCCAGGGTGGGAAGATGAATTTGTGGTTAAGAGCACTTACTGTACAGTGTGAAGACCTGAGTTCAAATCCTTAGCACCTACCTTAACAGCCAGCTATGCCATATGTACTTGTATTCTACCAACAAAGGGTACAGAGTCTAGAGGATCACTGAGGCTTGTGAACGGCCAGTTAGGCTAAAGAGTCAGTGAGATACCCCATACTAAAGGAGTAAACTAAGAATGAGGTCATTCTCACAACTCTCTTTCCTGCCTTCTGTGTATGCACAAGATTATGCACCTATGAGCACACACACACACAGAGACACACACAGAAACATGTGCACAGCATGGACACACACACACACACACACATACACACGTTTCCCCAAGTTCAAAGTTGCAAAGCTAAAGCTATTTAATCCCAAACAGTAGCTCAGAACTTCTTGTAGCAAGAACATAAATTCAGTCTTAGGCTTTTTGCTTTTCTACCTGTGATGCAGTTATAGCCATTTAATTTTGCCCTCTATAAGTCTGATCTTGAACGTGATTAAATATAAATTGGTTGCTAGGAGAAACAGTAAATGAGACTTCACAGTGGGAATAGATAGAAAATTTAGCTGTTAGGTAGTCAAGAGAGAAGAATGGGAAAGTAAATTATTAGCTATCTTCATTCCTATTCATCATATAACTTTTCATAATAACAGAATATCAATTAGGTGAAGATATCATCTTTCTCCACATTAAATGTGCTAATTGACACTGCATTGGTTAATCAATCTTGTTAAGCACTAATTACATAGCTGCAACTTTTCCTCTTTTCCTCTATCAGTATTTTTTAGGGGTGGAATAGGTAAAAGGAGAGTTGGTTATCAGCTGATAGGAGTCAATGTAAGGCCCCAGATTTCCTACCCTGGAAGGGGAGCTTGTGTTTTTCATCCTATCATATGTCTTGAGGGTGCTGTAAATGATGAAACCTTAAAGATAAGAGAATGCAACTTATTTAACTTCTTGTTCCAGGATCTAAACAGAAGTTATAAAATGGAGCTTGTTCTATGAAAAAAAAATAATGGTGATGATAAATAGTAGTAAGAAATGTGAAATAGTGTTTTAAATACAGTGGTTCAAATCAACAGGTAGAACGTCAGGGGCTTCGCTGGACTCTTAAGTGCAGAGGCAGCTACCTTAGTACAGATGAGTGGGGCCCTCAGACCTCATCGGAGAAGATTCTTTGTGCAATGGATGGTGGTTAATGCAAAAATTTGTAACTTATCAGTATTCAGAGAGTAAGTATCAGTGGGAATATCTAAATCACACCCCTACACTTTGGCAAAAGATTAGAGAGCACCCTGGAGAAGAAGGCAGAAGGTTTCTAACAGCCAGAGGTGGGGGAAGGTCAGAGGAAAACACTGTCTTTGGGGGCATTCATGGACCCAGTGCAGCCATGTCTACAAGAATAATATCGGCACAAGATCAAGACAGTCAACATTCAGGCCTGAAGGGGGCTGAAGCTCATGAGCACCATTGCTGACCAAGGAGCTAGGTAGAGTTGAAGGTGGCTTCTGGGGGAGGGCGAATCAGCTTTGATTTTAAAGATGTGGCCCCATCTGATAGGTTGACCATCCTCCATTGGATACCCCGCAGCCATGAATATGCAATGGGCTTGATGGGCTATGAAGAAAATAGGTCAGAGAGTTGGAAGAAGGTGAGGGGTGTGAATCTTGAAGGAATGACGGGGGAAAGAATGGGATATGAACATAATCAAAATGTGTTGTGTGACATTCTCAAATAGTTAACAAAATTATATGTTTAAAAGAGTGGTAGGAAAAAGAGAAGATGGTTGCTGGCCTGGGTCTGAAAAAGCCTAGGATAAAACCGGACTC
>NC_022009.1:33763149-33806876 GCF_000317375.1 Microtus ochrogaster | reverse complement strand
TGGAGGTGAGTGGCCCTTGGACTTCCCACAGGGCAGGGAACCCTGATTGCTCTTTGGGCTGACAAGGGAGGGGGACTTGATTGGGGGAGGGAGAGGGAAATGGGAGGCGGTGGCGGGGAAGAGACAGAAATCTTTAATAAATAAATAAACAGGAAAAAAAGAGAAGATGGTTGGAGGGTGAATATTATCAAAGAGTTATACACATGAATAAAAGATGTCACACTGAAACTGAAAAAAATTACATTTCTGTTTAAATTGGACTGAGACAGACATTTCTTAGAAAATTCAAATGTTTATTTGGGAAGCATAGGAAGGGTCATGAATGAATTCATTGTAAGGCCAAAACCTTTCCAACCCTAAACTCTAAATCTACCTCTTGGTACTGCCATTAGCACCAAATGCACAAAGAGATTCCAAAGTAAGAAAAGTACAGTGGCCTATAAAACACTACTCAAATTATAGTTTGTATTTTTTTTTACATAGTAGGATTGAGGGGAAAGAAATCATAAATGAAATTAAATGCTTTTTGAGTCTCTGTTGAGCCCATTTTTCTAGGATTGCTCATGAGGCTTTAAGCATCCATAAGAACGCAATTATGCGCTCATTGCTTAATGTATGGACTCAGATTCCGACTTAATTATTCTGTGACTAAATTTATATGTCATTTGTGTAGTAAATCTTGGCAATTGCTCTCCCAACTATCATTGGAAATGTAATTAACTTGGGTTAGATAAGTTTTTACAGTGAGAACTAAATGCAGTGTAATGCCGTGGCATTATTTAAAAGGCAAAGGCCAAATACATCTTCTGTCTAAAGTTTCTTGTTTGTTTGCAGTTTCTTTTCCCAGAAGGCGAAATGCTGAGTTCTTTTCTTTCTCTGCTTTCATAGTTTTGTCTGTTAATTGGTTGCTCCTTTTTATTTTCTCCTTTCCTTTGAAAGAAAAGAATTCTTCTCTTTGTATGGCATCTTTTATGAAGAAGGTAGTTTGTTTTCGAAAGAAGCCTCTCTCTATGATAAAACTGTTTGATTGCTTTCAAAGCTAAGTTCCTTTTGTTTCACTCGTTAACTATTAAATTCTCTTTCTTTTTTTCTCTTTTTAATCTACAGCTGAAATTTCCCCAGAAGGGATATTCTACTGAACCTAAAAAAATTGCATTTTTATGGCAGTGAAGATATGATGCCTTTTATTATGTTTATTGTGACAGACACAAGTGATAATTGAAGGAAAAGAATTACAATGAGAAGGAAGATTGCAAGGTAATGTATTCAGTCTCCATATGAAGCGGAATCAGAATAGCCTGCTGGATAGTCTGTCCAGTTTGTTCAGAAATACCAGAGTCTGCCAGGCTTAAACAGCAGAAATTTATCCTCTGTGATTCTGGAAGATGGGCGTTTCAGAGCAAGAGGTCAACAAGGTTGTTTTTACTGTGAAGCTTTTTGCCAGGGCCACCTTAGTATTCTCAAAGGGCCTTTTTTGGTGCATAAACCAAAGTAGATTTACTTTTTTTTTTTTTGTTTTTTTTTTTTTTTTTTTTTTAATGAGAAAAGGAAAAAAAAAGTATCTGCCTCCTCCCAGCCTCCCATTCCCTCCCCCTCCTCCCACCCTTCTCCCTCTCCCCCAAACTCCTCTCCCCCTCCCTCTCCAGTCCATAGAGCAGTCAGGGTTCCCTGCCCTGTGGAAAGTCCAAGGTCTGCCCCCTTCTGTCCATGTCTAGGAAGGTGAACAACCAAACTGGCTAGGCTCTCACAAAGCCCATGGTGATGTCCCCAGTTAGTCCCTTGGGCAGCTGGGGATAGGCAATCTGAAATGACCCTATCCTATGGCAATACTGCTGAATATCTTTCATATCACCATAGAACCTTCATCTGGTGATGGATGGAGACAGAGACAGAGACTCACACTGGAGCACTGGTCTGAGCTCCCAAGATTTACTTTTTCTATTTAATGAGAGTACAAGTTCCACCCCCAGGGCTTTACTTCCATGATAGAATTTAAACACAGTTATTCTCCAAGGACCCCCATCTCTAAAAAGTACAAAAATATGAATATTAGAAAGAAAAAAATGAATGCCAGTCCATAGCAGATAATAATTACCTTCCTAGAGGTTTGAGATTTGGGGAAAGCATGATATCAAGTCACAGTTACATGCTGTCACACCTGGGCATGAAAAATTAGATTTTCTGTCTCTTGTTCATAATGGAACTGCTGTGAACATTAAAACCTTTGAGAGGTGAAGTCTACTGTGAAATTTTTAGGTTACTGGGGATGGGTTTTTTTTTCTCAAACATATTACTTGAGTACTAAATTTTAAAAGCATAATCAACCAATCATGTGCTGTACATTTCTCACATTAACATGAGAAATGAAATAATTTCATTATAAAGAAAACCAAACCAATTATATATATTACACATATATGTATATATACATATGTTTTATACACACACACACACATATACATACATGAGACCATGTAGTATTTCAATACATGATACCATTACAGTCCAGGACAAGGCAGGCTGTAAGGATGTGCAGAAACACGCCACACACATGCTGAAACCTAAGCCAAAACAGCGAACGAAAAATCCCTAGTAAGACTTAAGCCCATAACTTTATTAGCTCCAAAAGGGGTGTGTTTTGAAGAGGAGTGGTGGGGGCTGGGTGGCTGTCTTCCTCTGTCCATCTGGATGCCTGATTTCTGGGTTCTTGGGATGAGTGGCTTGATCCAACATGTATCCCTGCTTTGATGTTCTTGCCAGAGACCCAAATATGATAGGATCCTCTGATCTTGTGTGAGAACCTCAAAAATTGGTGTAGTAGGGTTTTCTGTCTATGTGTTACTTTCATTGGTTAAATAAAGACACTTCCTTGGCCTAGTTGATAGGGCAAACTCAGGTAGGCAGGGAAGAGAGAACAGAATTCTGGGACGAAGAAGGGAGGAGGGAGAGCTGCCATGGAGCCAGCCGTCAGGTCAGACATGCTAAATCTTTCCTGGTAAGCCATGAGCTCGTGGTGACATACAGATTATTAGAAAGCGGTTGAATCAAGATGTGAGAGTTAGCCAATAAGAGGCTAGAAATAATGGACCAGGCATCAATTTAATTAATACAGATTTCCGTGTGATTATTTCAGGCATAAGCTAGCCGGGAGGGGCAAAAAGCAGGCCTGCATTTGTCTACAACAGAAAATTGTGTGCCTTTGTGTGTGTGTGTGTGTGTGTGTGTTTATTTCCATAGAAAGCAAACCATAGTGATGGGAAACTTGTGACTACAAGGTTATTTAAATTTCTAGTACAAAAGAAGTCAACATCTTATGGATCAGGGTTTTCTTGGATCAGGTTGTAAAGTTTTGTTGAAAACGGAATATAACCTATTTTTTGAGAAGCCAGTTTGCAGAGGACAGCAGGTAACCTTGCTGTTTCTTTAGACAGATGGTTAATCTTTCTTGCCTGTAGTTGAATCTCTCTAATCTGTTGCTGTCTGTGAGTTTCATGCAGCTGAAAGTAGCAAGACAGCATTACTTCTTGAATACATCTGTGCCACACACGATAATGGAATGTTTGTGGTTGATGAAGTGTTAATTCTGAGTAGACACAGGTATGCTAAAGGAACAAAAATATAATAATTTAAAACATTTTTTGTCTGTGAATAAAATCCCATAGCTTATTCACTGGGCCCTAAATGTATGTTTTATATTGGTTTTCTCTTTCATGGTTTATTGTATTCTATTTAGCATCATCTAGGACAGCTTTGAGAGTGGTCAGTGAAGGAGTGCTTCTTCCGGTAACCCACTTTTTAATAGGACCATTTAATTTTTTGTTGGGAGCAGACTTATATTCCAGGCTAACTATCTAAAACAAAATTTTAGCAAAAACTAACTAGTATTTTAAAATAATATTTTAGTGATGCCTTTGTATGCTTACCTCTATAGAACCAGGAAGTACCAGATACAGAATGTAAAAAAAAAGGCTTTATTTTTCCATTGCAAAATAAAAATTAAAGGCAAAACTTTCATTCTCAGTGCTCAACTGAGTGCCTCTTTGGGGTGTATGACAGTGAAGATGAGAAAAAAAGTCATTCGCCTAAAGCCGGAAGCTTTAAAGCTACTTGCTTTCTCCTCATTTATAAATGTGATGGTTGGTCTCCATCGTGGAGGGCTTGTCAAGAGAATTTTCTGGATTAGATTAACTGAAGCAGGAAGATGGACGCTAAATGTGAAGCTAAATGTACTTCTCCACGGGCTGGGCTATGGTACTTCTCCACGGGCTGGGCTATGGTACTAATCCATGGTCTGGTGTTATGAACCACATAGAAGGTAAAGATGGAGCTGAGAGCAACATGCATCAATGTGCTTCCTGACTGCGGGTGCAATGTGACCAGATGGTCCTGCTCCTGCCAGTGTGTCTTCACCATGATGGACTCCTGAGTCCTTCCTTCCTTGAGCTGCTTTGGTCTGGCATTTTGTCTAAGCGACAAGGCAAATGATTAGTACCCTGGCTAACAGTGTTTTAAGTTTGTGCTTTTCCTTTTATTGAAAACAGCGTTACTTCTCACATCCTAATTATGGTTTTCCCACCCTCTACTCCTCTCAGCTCCACCCCCCTCCCATTCCATCCAGATCTACCCCATTGCTGCCTCTCATTAGAAAACCTCCAAACCCCACAGATGCACACCAGTGCTGTCATACCCACATACATGAATAATAGAATAGTCAATGGAATAAAACCAATTAATATTGATACATAAAATGTATTCCTTCAGAGATGCTTTTTAGGGTTGTGTCAGTGTGCCTTCTCAAATAAATTAATTACATTTATTAATTAAATTAATATAGATTAAGTTGTACAATATGTTTTCCTGATTGGCTTCTTTTGCTTGCAGACTTCTACTGTACGGCACAGTTTCAGATAATAATATCTATCTACCTCTTTCTATATATTTATAGAAGTTCTAAAATTATACCTTCCACACCCATGCATAATGGGCCTAGACTAGTTCCAATTCTATAAGATTTCTGCTGCTGTCTTCTGTAAAATGTGACGTGAGTTTTAGTAAGTGAGTTACTAGTTATTTGTCAGTGTTGCCATTTCAATGATAGAGTTGTTAATGCCATCCGTGGGAAAACCTATTTAAATTTTGAACAAGAAAGTCTCTCCATCGAGGACTCCTTTGATTAATTTATCTTTTATATTTGCTCGCTACAGGTTTCTGACCATGTTTCCTGTTCATAAATAAACTGTGTGTTAAGGTGTCTTTGTTATGAGGGATGAAATTGATTACTTTATTATTACCATGCTTTGCTGGTTTAAAATATTATAGCCTAGTAGATTGCTGTCATCTTATTAATTATGAATTAATTTAATTTGTGGAGGTTGAAAGCGTCAACTCATTTTCTTTAATTAACTGTGTTGCATTGCATTGCTAGAGGAGCCCTTTATAACGGTGATAGGAGCTAATGACAGGGTCTTCCATTGTGGGAGACCGGGGCTTGAATTTCATGAGTTTCATAAATAATGTGAATTCAATCTTGTTTTCATTGCCACTCATAGGGACGGATGTTAATTCTGTCAATTGACTTATTAGAGAGAAAGCACAGGAGTTCCCTGAGATTTGCTATTGGGGGGGCGGGGGCGGTAACAAGAACTGCTTTCTGCCTTTGGTGGACTTTGAGTTTCTATCAGTCATGTCTGTCAGAATCCCCAGTGTCTTAGAGTTTGCTCCCCTAAAGGCTGATGTGTTGACCTGTTACTATGGGAAGGTGGTAGAAACTTAAGGAGTTTGAACCTGGTCAGAAAAAGAAATTTTGTTGGTGCTTACCTTTGGAGGATTATTGAAATCCCCATTCCCCTTTCTTTCTTTGCTTTCCTGACCCTGGGTGAGCAGCCCTAGTCTGCCATGTAGCTTACACATTTCAGGCCTACAGCAAATCAGGTAGAGTTCCATAGAGTAAAATTTTTGAAACCAAGGGGTAATATAAATATTTCTTATTTTTAAGTAGGTTAAATTAAATATTTTGTCATAGTCAGAAAAAAAGGACTAATATAAGATCCTTAGATTATAGAACCTATATGACTTTAGACAAGTTGGTTCAACTCCCTGGTGACTGTTTCTTTAATTCTAGACTGAGAAAAAAAAAAAAACTATTTCAGAGAGACAATGTCTTAGTCTGTTGATAAAATAGAAAGGAAGGAAGGAAAGATAAAAGAAAAAAGGAACAAAGGAAGGAAGAAAGGTGTTAGGAATATTTCCTAATGTGAGCTCTCTTCTCATACAAACTCCCAATCATGCCAAATCAAAACAAGCCAAATTAAAAAATATCCAGGCTTAATGTGAGCCCTGAGCTCTCGGATGGCCCAAGGGGGAATCGGGAGGTCCCGAATGGGACCACCAGGAGGAAAGAAAGGGGACCAAATGTTCCTCTTTTTGGAGTTTGCTTAAATATTCTGAGGGAGTGGTCCTGACCTCCTCTAGGGGTCAGGACCTGGCCTTCTGGGATTTGGAGTCCAGACCAATACAACTCTCAGGCCTGGGATAGATGCAAGGGGCTGGGGGCTACACTCCCAATTTAACAAAAGGAAGAAAGGAAGAAAAAAAAGAAAGGAAGGAAAACTCAATACCTGAGGTGTGTAATATGTAAATGGAAACTTCCATCTTGAAGTTATAGAAGTTCAAGCCAAGCTACATCAGAATCAGTGTCTGATGAGGTGTTGTTCTTTACCAGTAAGTGACATCTTGAATATTCTCAGGAAAAGATGAACGCCTCATCCTTACATTACAGGAGGGGCAGAAAGGGAAAAGGAGGGTTAAGGAGTTCCATTTAGCCATTTCAGCAGGTCTTAATTCTTATAGAAGTAGCTGCCATGATTCATTTACTTTATAAAGGTCCTACTTAGTAATACTATCACATTGGCAATTAACTGCCAATATTTGAGTTTCAGGACCACATTCAGATCGTGGCAGATGGAGATGGGAGGCAATGAAATCACAAATGGATGGAGTGGCACCTGCCATAATGTGAACTGCTCATTAGAAGCCGGTGGTGCTATAATCATTGCTTTTCTGATTATTAATTAACTTCCCTGTAGATCTCTGCTGCTCACCCTTCGAGCCTCTCTTCTTTCTTCATTTAACCCTTTTACGCATCTAGGATTCTCACGTTCTTTTACTTGGTCTCAAGGACATCAAAGACAAATAAACCCATTTTAATATAAGAGTTTAAAGCTGCGTATTTTATTATTCTGCTCCTTCAGATGAACCTTTCAACACAAAAGGAATTGTCTTTCTGTTTCATTGACTATCGAATAAATGAGAGATTATGTTAATATGCTTAATTATGGATTGATATATTTGATATATTTTTATTTCATGTATTCCTGAATTGTGTCAGGTATTTTCATAGTAGAGATGTATAACTCAAAATTAACTCTTTATTTACTAGTGATGGTCATCGCTAATCTTGACAGTTGCTATCGTGACTGGACTTGATTGAGAGAGGTGGAGAGTAAAGAAACTGAAGAAAGCAATGTGCAGATAATTGTTTTGGGGATTTTTTTTTCTTCAAAGAAGGAAACAACACAATAGATAGGGATGGAATTAAAATGAACTTTTCACTTATGGATAGTATAGTGGCCATTATCAGTCAACAGTGCTTAGCTACACTTTCCTCACAGCTGTTTCCCACATGTGGCTGGTCAATTTCTGCTTGAATCTACCGCTTCTGCTGCTCTTGCAGGGTCCTTCCGTCCATCACGAGGTTCAAGGCCTATCTTTGCATCAGTACAAAGTTGAATCATGGTGCTTCTCCAGCTCTTTCATTAAGAGATAGCAACATTGAACCAATAGCACCTGTTCATTTGTAAAATCTAGAGTGCCCTGTGAGTACCGGTGAGTGAGAAGCGGTTTTTAAATTCCTCAGCACAATCATGTGTGCTGTTTTTCTGCTTCTGCTTTGTTCTAATTAGTGTGCCTACTTATGTAGTCAAAGCTAACCCACAAAATGCAAGTGATATATTGGGCATGTATGTGTGTGTGTGTGCGTGCGTGCATAATCATTTTTTTTCAACCTAAAATTGCTTTTGGAAAGGTGTTTTTGAAAGTACAGGGGATAATATTATCTTGACTTTTTTAACTCTGTATATAACTCTAGGTTGCAAAATTTGTGAGAAACTGCATGCAGACTAGAAGTTCACATTTGATTTCTGCCATGTATGCATGGACTTAAGTATCTGTACTCAGCTGATGGACCCAGTGACAGGGCGCTGCTGTTCCTTCAGTGATGTTTAGTGCAAGAGAGACTGAATGACAGCACTGCACTGAGAGACTTTTTTTCCCTTTAGTCATGGCGCAAGAGTGAAGTTTTAATTGCTTTAATTACTGCTGCAGCTGTCTTTGAAATTCCATGGCTCTTCAGCACAGTCAGGATAACATTGCAGCCTTTGGGAATCGGCACCAGGAGCAGTGGGAGCCATTGATGTTATGTACATGAAGTAGCCTTTGAGTTCTTCTTATGTAAAAGCTTCTTATCATGGCTACCACCTTGGCTCTCTCAGTTGCTCTGAACTGATTTCCCTGTTCCCATTAGCACAGTGATGTTTTATTTAAATGAAACATCTGAAGAATTCTTTCGGTTTGGGGGCAGGGTAAAGAAAATTTGTTCATAAAATTCTTTCTACTCAATAGGTGCTCACCTCCTGGATGGTCCTGTTTAGGATTTAGAATCAGAAACAGACAATGGGAAAATAGATGAAATTTGAATAACTAAGGGTGTAAAGTAGATAACAGTACAATGTCAACATGGCTGTCCTGATTTTGATTGTACTCTGGTTGCTTACCTTTGTTTGGTGAGTCCAAGTTGTGCAGCTTCTAATATTAGCCATATAAATAATCCATACAAATAATCACTGTGTGCCAAGGATTTCTAACACTGTGCCCTAAGGAGAAAATATACACATAGAATACACATGTTTACGCATGTTGAAAAGCACAACTGGATTCTTTGCGTTGGTTTTGTGACTCTTTTGTAAGGCTAGAATTATTTGGTGTGTGTGTGTGTGTGTGTGTGTGTGTGTGTGTGTGTGTGTGTGGCGGGGAGGCGGGGGAGGTGGGATAAACTAAGCTGCTGCTCTAGAGTTTTTTTCTGTTTTTTTTCTGTATTGTACCGACTCTGGAAGATGAATGTTTCAATAAAGACAAATCCAAACTTTCTCTGACTGCATGACAATGGGGAAAAGTGACACTATGTTTTGGGGCAGTAGAAAGTCTGTTAAAGATGACATATTACAGAGCAAAGGCATCAGAGTTCCTAGGAATGACTTTGAGGAAGACATTGAAGATGATTCGAAAAATTCCATTAGATTAGTAAGATTGTGGTTGATTGTTACTTGGCATTATGTGGGAGAAGAAATAGTTTCCCTCCATAAACTTAACAAGTTAATTGGAACCAATGGATTGAAAACAAAGGAAGTGGATTTGAGCTTATTATGTGGAAGGAAATTCTAACTTAGATGCATTCAATTGTAACACATTTTCTAACATGTACTTATTATTGACCAATAGGATTTAAACTAGGAAATCTTTAGGTTATTTTTTTTTAAATACTACAAATCTAGAATTTTCTCCAGAATAACACACAAACAAGCTCTGAAGACTTTGCCAGCTTTGGTAGTCTAGTCTTTCTGTTTGTTTGTGTGATAAGTTGATAATGCTACCAACTTTATGATTTACTGTATTAATACTACTGATTGCACTAAACTACTAATATCAGACATGTGTAAACATGTGTATTCTATGTGTATATTTTCTCCTTAGGGCAGAGTGTTAGAAATCCTTGGCACACAGTGATTATTTGTATGGATTATTTATGTGGCTAATATTAGAAGCTGCACAGTGGCTATTAAGTATGATTTATTTGTCCGTAGAACAGTAGCATAAGACTGTTCCAAATATACCTACAGGGTGTAAGTTTGAAATTAATGTGCTAGGGTACTTTAATATAGGGAATGTGTTGGCTGGGTTCACTGGCGTTTGGTGCAGCCAAAGGTTCTTGCCTTGATGGATGGTTATGTTTCCCTCTTGATCAATGACTGAAGCAGCTCTTTTAGGACAACAAAGAGGGAAAACAGTAGGCGGTCCTACCTACTGCTGGATTAAGTTCAGAACCTGGAGTGAATGCTGCATTTGTAGGAGAGATACTAGAAATTATGTTTATTTGAATCCACAGCACATCTTTTTTCAAGACCATACTGCCTATGTTGCGTGAAAAAGAATGTGTATTCTTTCTTTACTCATTAAGGTGTCTTAAATGAGTTAGATAGCATCATGGAAGCCATCTTTTTGTTTGTATTTGGTTTTGTTGCTTTGTTTTCAAGGAATAACAGCTGAGGTTTGATTATATTTTATTCATTCATTTTGTGCATATGTGCAGGTTTTTGTGGGGGCACGTATGTACTATGGGATTTATTTGGGGTTTAGAGAACAACTTGAAGGAGCTTGGACAGAATAACTGACCACTAATTATTGATAGACTTCCTTAGTTCAGTAATTTTAGTTCTTGTTTTCTTGAGAGGCCAGCTTGAGAGTTACTTGTCATTGGTGACAATGTCATTGAAGTTGGGTTGAGAGACTAGTCAAAGTTCTGAAGTGCTGTGGTTAGCTCTTTGTTAGTTCATAGATTAGCTTCTGGGGCTGGGTGTGGTGGTACATATCTTTAATCCCAGCACCCACAGGCAGAGGCAGGTGGGTCTCTATGAGTTTAAGGCCATCCTGGTCCACAGAGTGAGTTCCTGGACAGCCAAGGCTACACAGAGAAACCCTGTCACAGAAAAACAAACAGCAAAACAAAAATATGATTGTCTTCCAAGAAGCAAAGATCAATCACAAGGAAATCCAAATAAATAAATATACTCTTCCATTTAGAACCAGTGTCAGTTGGTACTGTATTTAGAACAAGAGCTGGAGATTTTGTTGAAAGATTAAGAAGTGCTCAGAAGGAGGACCTTGGTCCTACCTCAAATGCTGTGACAGACTTTGTTGATTCCCAATGGGGAAGCATCACCCTTTCTGAGTAGTGGATGGGGGATGGGGTGGGGAGGTGGTGGGAGGAGCAAGAGTAGGGGAGGGAGAGGGAACTGGGAGTAGTATGAAAAATAAAATTGTTTAAAAAAACAGAAAAAAAGAGAAGTGATCAGAAGTATCTGAATGATAAAGCAGAATGGTTGTGGAACTGTATCCTTCTGTCTGTTTTCTTGAAATGCAGTGATGTTTGTTGCTTTGAAACCCCTTTGCAATGCCATGGAAAATCAAGCTTTCTGGAATGATCTTCATTAAATGTCAGGTGAAGGCAGCTGCTTTTTACATGGCTGGGGCCACCCTTATTTCTTCAAGATTTGAATATTGTCTCCATCTTTGAATTAATTCTGGGGGAAAAAAAAAGTGGCACTAACTTTTCACACATGGTCTGCAGTCTTTCTGGAAGCATCTAGGCCTCCCTCATCTCCTGTGAACATTGCAGTCTGTGATCCACAAACAGATGAGTGTCCCATTGCGCAGACCAATTAATTCAGAAAGAGCCTCATTAGTTTTGAAAATTTTGCCATCAGGTCCCTGTAGTTAAATTTCCCAAATGACCATTTTTAATTTAAAAATGTTATTAACATTTTTTGCTTTCCTATCATTATACCTTGCTCTTTTATATCTCCACAATGCTCCTGAAATTTCTGAGCTTCTTTTGATCTTTTTCTCCCTTTTATAATAATTTCAAAATTTATTTTACATTAAATGGAGTGGGTGCCTCTATATCAACACCCCAAACCTTCTCCAAGCACTCTGCCCATGCATCTGACTGTTCTTAGGTTCTAATGGCCATATAAAGCCTGTGGAGAGACCTGAAAGGTTTACACAAATGCTTTTCCTATAATGATTGGCAGCTCAGCTCCACAATGGAATACAAAGAAGCCTCTTGCCATTGATGAACATTTTGGAGATGAAGAACAGCACTATGGCCCTGTGTTGGCTGTATGGGTCAACAGGGACTTAATTATCAATGCAGCAAATTGAAACATGCCGTATATAAAAATTAATGAAACTCAATGATGAGTGCACCATTCCTTGATCATTCATTGGGTTCATGATGCACATCAGAAACCATGAACTTTGAAACCAAGAAGCCCCTTGGTTTGTATTCCAGACGGTATATGCAAGTAACGCCTCTGAATCTCCTTGTTGCGTCTGGAAGCTAGGTGAGCTTATGTAGACAACCCAGGCAGCAGTTCCACTATCAAGCTGAGAGGATGAGTAGAGACAGCTCCAGTGACAGTTGTGTTTCCTTTGTTCTCTTACTAAGAGTGGTAGGGGAAGCAGGATCTGGATTTGAGATATATTTTCCATTGGCTATGTATTGGAATGTGGAGCCCTTGCTTATCCTTTGAGTTATTTTGTTCTTATGGAGGGATTCAGTTTGCTACTGAGGACTGGATTAGTCACCTCCTTGCTTCATCGGATACCACTGCAGTTGGTGAATGCAAAGCTCCTTTTGTTGTATCCATGCATTGCATTTTGTCCATATGATTCAATTCCATGACTCCAGCTTTACAAAATATTTGAAACTAATATTGTGTGAGTGTGAGTATATGTATGTTTATGTGTGTGTGCGTGTGTGTGTGTGTATGTGTGTACTGGTATGCCACACACAGTGTGCTTGTGAAATTCACAGGACAACTTTATGAGGTCCTTTTCTCTTCTTACCGTGGATTCCTGAGATGGAAGTCAGTCTTCAAGCATGTACAGCAAGCACCTTCACCAGCTGACCCATCTTGCTGACTCAACTCTAGATTTTAAATTGGTAATGTGTGTCATTACCAATATATAGTCTTGTAAAACACACTTTACTGTTTTGTTTGCATATAGCTCAACTTACATATAACATTCAGTGAATTTATTTTTGTATTTATGTACAATATATTTTATGTACAACAATATATCTTTGTTGTACATGTAGAAACCTGAACCTTACTCTGTTGCACATCCCTACTATCTTTTAGTATATATTAATTCATATCCACATATCCAGTGATGTATACCTATATTTTCTTCAGTTTCTCTATTGGATTAGAAGAAGTTAGAAAACTGAAAATTTCTGGCAATTAGAGTCTAGAAATCCTATGTTTTCCTGATGAGCAGATAGACAGGCTCATCTCTGAAAAGCAGTGTGTGTGTGTTTGTGTGTGTGTGTGTATATATATATATATATGTATATGTATATATATACATATATATATATACATTCGTATAGTTATATTCAAATGAATATGCATAAACAGAGAGAGGTATATTCAGATTATGGTAGATACAGAAACATACAACCCTACGTGGACACAAATGCGCAGTCTGATCTCTCAAGTGTGTTACTGGAAACATGGGATATACAGACTCCTAGTACTTAACTTCAGATCAGGAAGAGCAGTTAGGAGAAGTCATAAGTGAAGGCTAGGTGTCAGATCATCCTTTTTTCCACGAATTATAATAAACCCAAGAGCACTTCTATGTTCCTCCTGGTGATATTAGAACAGGGGTCTTCATCCTTCTTGGTCTGTGACCCATGTAATAACTTGGGAAAGCCCATAGAATCGTTTTCAAGACAACCCGTTTAGGTGAACAAAATAAAATTGCCGTGATTTCTCAGGCGATCAATTGTGTTGAAACTACTATAAAATTCTAACTGTGTGGCATTGCAATTAATGATGTGTTTTTATCAATACATTAGGTAGTTCCCAGTGATATATATATATAGCAAGCTGTTGCTATAACTGTGAAGGATGATGACTGGAGAGGCTATTTCAAGGTCTTCAGCAGCTTTAATAAGATATCTCTGATCCATTGGTTATAAAGTCACAAGTACCACTAGACTACTGAGATGTCCTCAGTTGCAGGTTCAGAATCCTCGGGGGCCATAGATCATCCCAGGCTACTAATGATATCTACATGCAGGCTTCCACTGAGTATCTGCTCCAAGAGTGAATTCACACCGTAATTCTAAAAGAGGCAGTGTTGAAAGGTGTAAGATCCCCTCATGTTACCCTGAAGTTTAGAAGTGGGGAGATGCAAGGATGCCAGCTCACTGAGATCTGTCTTATCACTCTATCATCCCAATAGTGCCAACTACAGTAACGCTGATATGGTGGGGTGATGATCTAGACGGTGCTTGTTCTCCCTGGTTGTATGTTGACAAAAAGCAGAAAGTAGAATTGAGTTCTCCTCCTGATGTTCGCCTCCCTAACACTTTCTGTCCCCTAGTTTCCCTATCATGGCCCCTTTCATCTTTGTAGACATTCCCCAGAAAATAGGAGTTTCCAGATTTGCCAAGAGTCTGGCGGTTTTGTTATTCTTTCCTCAGGCCCTTAATCCCCCTTCGATTCAGTAGCTTCCATAGCCTTTTTATTTTGAGAGGAAGCAGCCAAGAGTTCCTGATAATTTGTCACTGTGACAGGATCGTATTGGTTTCACTATTTGAAAAATAGCAACTTAGTGTTGTCTTCATGGGATTGTCATGAAAATGAAATGAAGTAATGCAAGGTAGCAAAGCCCAGCCGTTGTGCTAAATATACATAGTAGGTTCACATACTAGCTTCCTTACACTCCCTCAGCTTGTGGCCTGCCACCAACGAGCTGGTGAGTATCCACCACTGGAGGAAAGGAAGAGAGCAGAAATCAATCACCCTGAGGCAACTCTCAACATTGGCTAAATTTACCAGCACCTAGGTGTTTGTAAAATCTTTACTTGCTTCCTATGATCACAGTCCCTTAAATAAGGACCCAAGTAAGTATTTGTTTTGTGGGGTTTCTTGCTGTTTATTTTGTTTGTTAGTTTTAATTGTAAAATAAGGCCTCACTATGCCCTCATAGCTTTTCTGGAACTTACCGTGTAGACAGGGCTGGCCTAGAACTTCTAGAGATTTACTTGTTCTATCCACACCTGATGAGATTACAAGCATGTATATCTTCTTTGGATCCAAATAGTAACATTTTTTTTACAGAAGATTTAAAAATTCAGAGTGTCTAAATGGGATTCTTGGCTCCATTGTTCTTCTATTTATATCTGTTCACTTATGTTGATCACTGTGAAAAAATAAAATTTCTAGGCGAAATACTCAATTTTTATGTGAAATTATTTTTATTAAAATTTTATGAATATCTCTGCATCTACAGACAAGATGTGCATAGTTAGACAAGTATTTAAAAGCACTGAGGGACAGGACATATTTGAGGAGGATGCATGAGATCATGACAGTCCTAGAAAATACAGGATCCAATCACATGCTCACAACGAATGTAAAACTCCTAAAGTCAGTGAGATGATCCATTTGGGAAAAGGTTGGTTAACTTGAACTTGGTAAAAGGAACATAGCAATCTTCTTCAAGATGATAGTGCCATCCATTTTTATGTAGTTTCGTCTGTAATGTTAGATCTGCAAGAGATTTGACATGGTATAAAGTGTGACTCTGGCCTGTGTGATGGATCAATCATTCTTTGGGCTCTGTGTGATTTGAAATCTACCAGGCTTGGAATGTTTTATCTAGAGCTGTTATAAACTCTAGTGTCTTGATGGTGCCTGCCAACTCAGAGTTATATCTGTATGCTCTTTCCTTGGAGTGAGGTGTGGGAGGAGAAGAGACAAGGATTTGGCATGAAGGGCACTTCTTCAGGGAGGTGGGGGAGAAGGGCAGATGGCCTTGCTAGTAGGGGAGAGGAAATGTAAGCCCAGGAAGAGATGATAGCTGACGATGGATTATGGATTTTCCTCAGAAAACATTCATAAAGTGAGAGCCAATGGGAGTTTATATAGCTACACTGATGGAAAGGAGGACAAAGTAGAACTCATACAAAACTTCACAGCCCCATCCTTTCTCCCTCCCTCGCTCTCTCCTTCTCCCTGTCTCTTTTCCTTCCTTCTTCCTTTGTTTCTTTTTGAAATATCCATTTCTTAATGTCACATTTTCAGACCAATGGAGAGCTGGAATTTAGCAACTTATTTTTTTTTATTCCTGCATTTTCTTTATATTTTAACGGTCCCACAATTGCTGTAATCTAGCAGCCAAGAGCAGAAGGTTGCATAGAGTCAGAACAAATAGCCCAATACAAACAATACTTATGGCTTTCCAGAAGAAAAGCTCTACGGAAGGCAGAATGGGTAGAATGTCTTTCTCTCCCCCTTTACCATGTAAATGTTGCAGTCAACACAGCAGCCAGAGTGGGTTGTGTGCAGTGTGGGCTCTGCCCCTTCTCAGCCATTCATCTCTCTTTGCCTTGTTTCCTCAGTTTCTCCTCTGCTGAATGTCAGTTCATTTGAGGGACGATTCTTTGCTAATAGTTTGAATGTTGAGGTATTCATTAACAAATAATAGAAAGCATTTATCGAATATCTCCTGGTGTCCAAAAGTACGTTAAAAGCATTCACATATATGATCTCCTACCAAGTTAACATTTTCATTTCTAAGGAATCTCATTTCTCACAATTGAGAGAGAAAATGAAATGGTCAAGGAGGTAGACCTTTGGATTCCTGGCAAGAGAGGGAATGTGTATCTATTGTTTGCCAAATCTGATTGAGCTTCACAAATCGCAGTCACGGTGTGCCATCTATTTCTTTGTGGCAACCTGTTAGAAAATACATAAAATTCTGGTTAGAAGCCCCGGGATAGACAACAGCATCTTTTATTTCTTGCCACCACTTGCAGTCCTTGACTCTAAGTTTCCTGTCAATAACAAAAGAAATACGGCCAGTAAGTCTTTCAAGGATGGCTGCAGAGACTCAGCGTTATTGGCCTATTTGTAATTCGAAATGATCCATGAGAAGTTTCATTGCCCCAGTGCTTGTTACTAATGAGGCTTCAGTTAGTTTTCTTTTTCTCTTTTAGTGGTGGTGTATTGACATCAGGGCTCACATGTGCTAGGAAATGTCCCTGGAGCTGTAGAACTATCTCTTGAACTATCTCAAATTCCCCAAGGCCAGTTCTGCCATTTCCATGGACATTTCTATGGATGATATTTTGAAACTCTTTAATCTAGCAAGAACTCTATCCTGATATAAGAGAGCTATACTGACATATGCCAGGCATAGTATAGATTCTGATTCAGTTGGGAAATATGTGGTTAAAAAAAAAACATGTGAGGGGAACTATTTTCAATGATGTGTAATTATCTTTAGGGACTGGCAGTAAAATGTTATTTTTGGTTAATGTGTTGGTATACATATTAATGAGTTTCAGATAATAATCTACCCCAGGCATATGGCATATACTAATAAATTCCAGCCTCCTTGCCAAGCCCTTCTCAACCTCCAGGAATCTCCATTCTGTTTCCTGTTTGGCTATTCTTTAGTTTCCACGTTTAAGAGAGAACATTTCTTTCTGAATTTGGCTTATTTCATTTAACATAATGTTTTTTGGCTCCATCAGCCTGCCTGAAAAAGGTTAGATTCTGTTCTTCTTTGTGGGTGGGTAATATTTCATATATCTGACATATTATCTTTATCCATTAATCCATTGGAATCCTAAATGGATTCTGTATTCTTGATATTGTGAATGATGCCACAATAACCATGGACATTCAAGCGTCTGTTTGTGTGTTGATGCTGTATACTTTGGATATGTTCCTGCGAGTGGGGTTTTGTACCATAACTAGATCTTTCTGAGGAAGTTTTATGCTGTTAATTTTAATGGCTGTACTAACTTATATTCCCATTAATAGTGATTGAAATTTCTATTGTCCCCACATTATTTCAGAAACTTTTATAATCATCATGCTCTAAATGGGGTGAGATAATATCTCACTGTATTTTCAATCTGTATTTCTTTAAAACTTGTGTTTCTGTTTAAGATGTATCTATTCATTGTATTTGTTCATATTTATTTACTTTTCCCCCTTTTTATTTCTATTGCACTATGCATTTTTCTCAGCTCCCTTCCCTTTTTCCCTATCCCTTTATTCTTTATTCTTTGTGGTAATCATCATTTTCTTTCTAGTCTGCAAATTGTTCTTTTCCTCTATTTATTATTTCCTTCTCTCCGAAGAAGCATTTAGTTTACAACAATCACATCTGTGTATTTTCAGTTTCACTTACTGTGGCTTTATATTTTTCTTTTGTTTTCTGTGCCTCTGGATTCATATTTAAAAGTCATTGCCTTTACTAATTAATGTCTTAGATATTTCTGTTTACTCTTGGTTAAATTTGTTTACAATAACTTAATTTTTGTGGCTATTGTAATTAGGATTGGCTTCACGGGTTGTTTGTTTGATTTCTTAGAAAGGTCATTGTTCAGGTTTGAATGTGCTGTTGGCTTTTGTGTACTGGTTTTAGCTCGTCAAACTTCGTAGGACTTATTTGTTAATTCCAATAGCATTCATTTGAAATCTGTATATTTTCCTAGATACAGAATCATATCTATAAATAAGTGTACTTGATTTTCTCTCTTACTGTTTATGGATTCTGTATCTCTTTTGATTGCCTGATTGACTTGGCTAAAATTTCCCATACTATAGTGAATAATTGAGGGTCTCTGTGTTCACCACAATCTACAGCCAAAAGAAGCTTCTTGGATGAGGGTTGAAGGATGAATTTATCTGTGGGTATAATGATAATCAACATGACCATTTAGTAGAATAATCATAGAAGGTTCTTCTCTGGGGCCTGTGACTTGTACATTTATGTGTTTTTCACCCCCAAATGTACCAAGTTTGAGTTTTACCTCGCAAAATTGGACAGATCAAATTAGAATGTAGTTGGTTATTCCTGAGATATTATTGTCATTATTGCACCAGTTGGCACACCTTGGTAGATCAGTTATCACCAGAGCTTGCAGTGTTCACAGCTGACTATACTTGATGGTTCATTTTCCCTTCTGTTGGAATGTATAAACCCTTCCCATGCTTTGGAAGTGAACAGTATGGATGAAGCTTACTGGGTGGTATCAGTCTGATTTCTTTACATTTTATGTATCAAGTATTTGGCATTGTAAGCAATAAGATCATTCTGTCATGTTCTGAGGCTAAGAATGAACAATTGAGATGGCAAGTGATGTTTGAAGGTCTACTAGATTTATATTTCAGTACTTGAAATATATCATTGGATTCTTTCCTGGCCACCAGGTCTCTGCTGAGAAAAATACTGTCAGTATAACTGACAGGCCCCTAAACATGACACATTAACTGGAGTATTCTCAAAATACCCTTTTACATCTTTTTTTATACTCTGATGTGATCTTTTCAAATGATGGCTTTAAATTTATTTTCTATTTTATTGCCATTGCTAAAGTTAGAAATAGCTAATAAACTGAAAATTATTTAAAAACTTAGAAAGTAACACCCAGTGAACTCTTGCATTCTTGGGCAATACAGTGAGTTTACAAGCAGGCTTTGGGGCATTTAAAGTTTTAATGAGAAATATTTGACATCTGTCATCTAAATGAACCATGAACTGAAAGTGATTCACAGTTTCAATGGTAGACTGCACTGTATTCTTTTCCTAGCTGCACGTTTTCTGAAGATGCTACTTTGAGACTGTATACTTGTGTTATAGTAAAACAGAGTTAAAAAAATGAAGGTAGCATGTCCAGTTTGATCCAAGTGTTTGAGAATCTAATCAATGCCCCACAGACATATACACCTCATTAGTAAATAACAACATAAAAATGTCACATTTTTCAGCTTTTATGTATAAAGTTTTCCAAGTGGATATGTTATAATGTAAATATTTAATAAGCTGGTTGGATCTCCTTAGTTAAGAAATGACTCTGTTTGGTGTTTTTCTTCACAAAGCAAGGGTACAGCAACAGAAACTATAATGAACTGCTAATGATACCGGGACCTTTGGTATGCTGTGTGATGTGGGTAAATTGCAGTGAGCTTGGTACCTCCTCTTGTATTCAATAGATGCTTTCTTCCTTGAAATACCTTTGCCCACAGTCCTGGTAATGAGTTTATATTAGCATAATTTTATTTCTCTTGAAATTCCTAGAGTGCATAGCAGACCCTAAAAAGGGAAAATCAGAAGCAGTAGACTTCTGAAAAAGTAGAAGCAGTGATGTGAGATGCCTCCATTCTGAGATGTTGTGAAATTTCTCCCTCAGTTTCGAAGTTATAGGTCATTCTGAAACTATATTTTGCAGTCACTCTCCGTAGAAAGATTTTTCTATGTCTCTGGGATCTTTAGTGTCTGAGGCAAAAGAAAAGAAAAGAGTTGACAGCTTGTCAGACATCTGGAATAGTGAAAACACTGTCAATGAAGGTTCATGGCACTGTTAGGCTGAACCCCAGCAAGCAGTTAATAAGGGCAGTAACAATGAGACTGCTCACAGGTTTGGATTTTTAGAAGTTACATTATCCGTGACCCCTTACCATTAGATGCCTGGTATACACACACACACACACACACACACACACACACACACACACACACACTTCCTCCACATACTGCATTTATTTTAGACAAGGAATCAATTGACATTGTCAGCACCAAACAGTTCTTACATTATTCAGAAAACATTCCAGGAAGGATCTCTGTGTGTGTTGCAATGCCTTGGAATACAGAGGCATAGGAGATTTTTATTCCCACAGATGAAAATGTTCCTATATATGAGACGTTTTTTTAAAAGGGCAGATCAGAGTGGAGCACCATGGGAAGGTAGACCACAAAGCCCAAATCAGTGAGTACTGGCAAGGACAGATGGGTGGAAGAAAGTGGAGAAGACCAGAGGAGATCACTGGAGAACAGAGAATTTGTGCTAGGAAGATTTTCTAACTGTGCCTCGGGCCAGCCCTGGAGCGACCAGGCAGTCTGTCACTAGAATCCTAGATCTGTGGCGTATTTAAACAGAGATGAGCCTTACAAGTACACTTCATCTTCACTACTTATCTGTGGGCACATGATGCTGCTTTCCCTGCACATAACTTTGAGAGCATTCTAGCACTCACAATCGTGAAGAAATTCAATAATTTTTGTTAATGTTTCAAAAAACTTGTTACACAGATTGCTTTGTTTTTAATCAAATTTGAAATTATGACCAAGAAATAAAAGCAAAGTGAAAGGGGGGGGGGGTTGTGGTAATCCTTATAAAAATGGCTTGAGCTTTAAATGTGATGTTTTGAATTTAAAAGTATTTCAATTGATTTCAGATTTGGAAATAGTGATGTATACAGTTAATGTTTTCTAAAAATACTAAGACTTATAGTTAACAGATACATTTAGGTGCCATAGACAACTGGGAAGGAATTACTCTAATTAGCAAAAGAAAGAATTACCCGACACACAGGAATAGAGTTCTTTATTTTATTTTTAAGAAGATGATTCCATGTTCTTATACTGTCAAGCTAAAGTATCTTTTACCCGACTCAGAAATCTAATTAACTATCCAGAACACACTTAGAAAGAAAACACGGTAATTTTTTTATTGGAATTATTTTTCTTTATTAAAAGAGACTTTCTGACATGTGTTGATCATATTCTACTCCCCCCCCACTTTCCCCAGATGTACCCCCTTTCTCCCTGCTTGATCATTGTACCCCTTTGTTCCCCCACCAAGGCCAATTTGTGCTGCCCAAATACTAGTAAATACATGGACTTTCACGGGAGCATGGTTGTCTCATTAGGAACTATAACTTTAGAGAAAGCCTATTCTTCCCTTTCCCAGCAGGTAAGAATTGCAAATAGCTCCTTCACTGGGAATCTACCCTTTCTCTGCCTCTCCTAAAAAATATTTTTTGGTGATTTTGCTTTTACTATTTAAAGTCCAGCTATGAGAAGTTACATATTAACCAGTAGATGCATCTTTAATGAAATGTATAAAAACAAATAAAGTTTATTGTATTACCACTATATGTGAAATCGATTTTGTATTTCCTGTCATATTAATTTTTTCATTCTTTTGATTAGATATATCGTTTTCCCAGTGATATTTTAAGATACTTCCATTATCTCAATTAAAGAATTGAATAAAAGATTAGATATATTGGTTAGCCTTTATTTATATAAGAACCGTGCTTTTAGTTTTGAAAATAATATGGAGATAAGAATCAGACAGATAATCATTGTATCATTCCTTAACCCACCTCTTAAAATCAACCAGATTACTCCACTAACTTCATAGAACTTCAGACAGGCTTATGTCATAATTTGCATAAGGACGAAGCACTCATGAAGAAACTGCCTATGTAATTCAAGTTATTTCTTGAGTCCTGTATGTTCTGTGGTCAGAAATTATGCCTTATATCTGGAATATATGTTGTATCCCTAAAGGAGCAATCTTATCATCTTGGCAGCTAAATGAAGCATATCTGGGAGATGGAAGTGGCAGGCTATGAAAACGATAATTGCTGAGTGCCTTCCACACGTGAAGCAGCTGTTAATTATGTTCTAGATGAGCTTTTACATGACCCTGCGTGGAAAGATTATCCTCATCTTAAAGGCGAGAAATCAAAATTCAAAGAGACAAACTCTTTCCACACTCCAAACCCGCATCTTTCCTACCTGCTGCACAGGCTGAGGCTCATTAGTATTTCCAAGCCAGACGCTATTAGATTAATAAGACCACTCACTGATTCACCAGAATTATCCCGTCTTTCCTTTTACAGACATCAAAAATTTTGTTCAAGAATTTTTAATGAGATTCCTAGGGTGGCGATTCTATTAACTCGGAATTTAGAACGTATCAAGTGAGAGTGGAGGAAGGAAGCACATGACAAGATACCCAGAGAACAATTTGAAAGAGAGAACGTCTCTGTGATGATGTATTTTAGAGCAGACATCACATTTCTTATGTAAAATCTTTCATTTCCAGCTTCCAATTTGTCATTGCTCACCACGTTTGTTAGGTAGGTGCTAAGGCTAGGTCTTGTGATGGGATTGACAGATACAATGGTCCTTCCCTCTTGTGCCAGTGGGTGTGTGGGTGAACACTCTTCAGTGAAACACTCTTTTCTGAATTTCTGAAACTTTAGTGGATGATGAGGACCTCTAAGGACAGGTGGAGAATAGGAAGAATGGGGAACTTGCTATATTTACAGTGCAATGGTAGCTGTGGCTCATTCTTGGGTACCCTTTTGGGGTTCTCTTGATATAGCTGAGATAGCTGATATTTCCAGAATATCCCCTTTTTATGTCCTTACTCATTTTTGTAAATCTATATCAAGACAAATGTTGATGACTTCCACCTGAAATCCCCATTCTTCCCTGCAATTAAGTGTAGACAGATAACTCTATTTTGGACAATGGGCTATAACCTGACCTAATAGCGAATTCCACTATCTTTTCCTTGTCACAAACCTACTTTTATTCCTCTTTGCATACAGTATCTTTTAAAAATTTTACTTATTTATTAATTCATTCATTCATTTTTAATAGAGTTTAGCATTGTTGCACAAACTGGCCATGAACATCCAGGCTTCTCACTTTCAGAGTGCAGAGATTAAAAGTGTACATGAAAATATCTCACTGAAGTTATTATCTAGATGAATAAAGACCAAGAGGCCAATTTTCAGTAGATGTTCTTTTAATTTATTTTTCATTTTGGAGATTAAATTTTAATTGCAACATTTCTCCTTTCCCTTTTTTTTCCCTTCCAGACCCTCCCCATATATCTCTCCCATCTCTCCTTCCAATTCATGGCCTTTGCCTCTTTTATTCATTAATTCTTATTGCATGCATATATGTATTTGTATTTCTAAATGTGACCTACTAAGTCCATATAATGTCATACAGTTTTAAATGAGGTTATTATAACAAGGAAGCTTTATTTGGGACAAAGGCCATTTTAGTGGATGAAAAAGCAGGAGAGAAAGACCTCACCAAGAGCTCTAGACTAGTATTGACTCTTCTGTGAGAATAAACTCTCAGCTTGCAAAATCTACAACAATGTGGTCTCATTATTGCAGTGACTTTGTTGCAATCTAATTCACGACTTAGATTCCTCCATCCTTTTTATGCTTCACCCTGCAGATTTTATCAATTCTGTATGTTGTTGAAGTCATCCAGGTAAAAGATTTTAAAACAAAACAAAACTGGAGCTGGAGAAATGGCTCAGCAGTTAAGAGCACTGTCTGTTCTTCCAGAAGACCTGGGTTCAATTCCCAGCATCCACAACTGTCTGTAACTTTTATTCTAGAGAATCTGATTCACACATACAAACCCACTTTCAGGCAAAGCACTAATGTATCTAAAGTTAAACTAAGTAAATAAATAAAGCATTTTTAATTATTGTTGTCATGTTTGTGTGAATGCCTGATGCAGGTCACAGCAGAAGCTCATGTGTGTGCATGCCTTTTTGTGTGTGTCTCTGTGTCTATGTATAGGTCAGAGAACAGCATTGTATAATCAGTTCTCTCCCTTCACACATGTGTGGTTTTGGGGGATTAAACTCAGGTCACCAGGCTCGAGTAGTAAGTGATAGCACTTGCAGAGGTCCTCTTGGTGGCTTCAGTGTCTCTCCTTTCTGATAAATAGTCAAATATGTTTTCTTTTGCTTGTTACCAGAAATCTGCTAAGATTTCTATCGCAGTATGACTTAGGCTACCTTTAGCGTCTCCCAAGAACTCTGCACCAACAGTTTGGTCTGCTTTCTGTTGAGTATTTTCCATGTATCCCTGGCAGATACTAACTTCTGTCTCAAAGGGCCTGAAATGGACAAAGGATGAACGTAGTAAACGCATGGACAGCTGCCCCTATCATGCTTCCTCTCATTCAGGGAAAGCAGTGATAAGGATGGCATAAACCACCTTGAGGGAAGATGTTGGCAAAGATGAAAACAAAACAAAACAAAACAGCAACAACAACAACAACAACAAAAAACTGTACCTAATCCAGTTGTTCCTCAGCAATCAGCTCTATGCTAAGAACCCCATCCCAAGGCTGCACATTGTGCAGGAGACACTGTTGATGTCTGAGGGATCTTCCTTTCACTATTGACTGGCTCAGTCATTGCACCCTCAACCACAGAGGGAACAGCTTCCACTCAACTGCACACTCGGTATCTTAAAACCCACGCTTAAATCTAGAAGAGGCAAAGAAAGTTGTGCTGTCTTCACCATACCTGGATTTTCCTCACTTATCCAGCAGAGCCGGCCTTTAAATACGCAGCTTCCATGTGTTCATTCGAAAGCAGTTTTTCTTCAGGTTCCTTCTGCCCAAGGAAGCTGAAGGGCACATGTGCTGGCTAATTTTATGTCACCTTGACGTAGCTCAGACATTTGGGAAAAGAGAACAAATATGGAAAAAATACCCCCGCCAGAGTGGCTGCGTGAACAAGCCTGTGGAACATTTTCTTGATTAGTGATTTGTGTGTGTGGGGCCCAGCCCATTTTGAGTAGGAAGATGGACCTGGGTTATTTAAAAAAAAAGCCAAACTGAGAAATCCATGAGGAGTAAGCCAACAAGCAGCGCTCCTGCATGGCCTTCTGCTTCTGGCAGCCATCAGCTTCTGCTTCCAAGTTTCTTTCCTGTTTTAGTTCCTATGCCGACATTGCTCGGTGCTGGAGTGTGCTATGGTAGTGTGAGAAAAATAAGCCCTACCTTCCTTAAATAGCTTTTGGCAATTTTTTGTTACAACAATAGGTACTTTAAGAAAAGATATCAGGAGTTTGCCGGCATGTTCAGCTTCCTATTGAATTCCCATTCTCTATCTAGTGAAGAGTCCTGGGGACAGAGAACACTGAAGGCAAGTCAGATGCTTCTTTCCTTTGTCATGAGTCTGGTGTGAGGACACCTTGCCTGAAGAGCACTGTTTCTCTTATGTATTCTGACTCTTTAATTCATTTGTCCTTCATGTGTGAATAAGAGCTACCTGAACTCAGTTCTGGGCATGAAAGGCCAGAAACTCAGACACTGTCTGTCTGGGGACACTGTACTTTCTTCTGATTTCTACTGAAGTTTCATCCTTTTAGTAATCAGTGTATAAACAGGCCTTCCCCGAGTTATTCTATTTTGTGCATATTTTATTTGTCTCCTGATTATCCCTAACTGATACCATTTCCATTTAGAGTTTAGAACTTTAGTGTTGTTAGATGGCCGGTAAACTAGCAGGGAAATCCAACACACAGCAAATTAAAAATACATGGCATTTATCTGCCCTTCACGTGACCATCAGAAGACTGAGCAGTGCAGAGTCAGTGAGCAGCTATGCCTTCTTTACCCAGAGATAGGAGTTAACTCTTACTGCCTTCACTGCCTCCTGTTGTAAGGAGGCTGCATGTTACAGTCCCGGCTGCTCAGACCTGTAATAATCACACAGAAACTGTATTATTTAAATCATGGATTGGCCCATTAGCTCTAGCTTCTTATTGGCTAACTGTTGCATATTAGTTTGACCCATTTCTATTAATCTATGTCTCACTTTCTATCAATCTATGTCTCACCATGTGGCTGTGGCTTACTGGGTAAAATTCCGTCTGGCTCTGGCAGGGCTACATGGCTGCTGTCTCACTCGTCTTTCCTTCTCCCAGCATTCAGTCCAGTTCTCCTTGCCTAGCTCTGCTCCGCCCATCCCTGCTCTGCTATAGGCTCAAAGCAGTTCTTTATCTATTAATGGTAATCACAGCATACAGAAGGAAATCCCACATCAGTCTCCCATCATCAATAGTAGGGAAAACAAACAAACCGTGGAGTTCATGTTCAATCCTTTCAAGTCCAAGACCCCCGTACAGCACTCATCCTGTATACTCACTAGGAAAAGGTATTGGCTCAGTCTCAAGCCTGCAGTTATGTGGAGAAAAGGCTGGAAAATTCAATCTGTCTTAGGGCAGCAATGCCTTCTACTGACATTCTACTGCTATGAAGGGATGGGAAAATTGTTATTCTGGGCAAGTAGTAGAAGGTTAGAGAATTATTTTAAAGTTCCAAAGGAGCCTGGCAGGCACTGAGCATATTCCGAGGACATAGAATTTAATGTAATTTTCCCCCCACCTTTTGATGCATTGATGGCTTCTAGAAGAGATATGCTTCTAGATAGAAACTTTCAGCCCTGCATCTGGGACCTGACAGAAGCTTCATAGCAGTGCTGGAGAAATTCAGGGAGGGACAGATAGCCCGGATCTACCTTCATTCAGTCATAATACAAGGTTAAGTTGTGGTCCCAGATGCTAACCACAAATGATGATCTCTGAGTTAATTACCTCTAGAGGTCTTGGCCTTGTGTGAAGAGGAGTCCATGGTGAGCTACGAGGAGGCTACCCCACTCCTGTCTGATGAATATGACCCAAGCATAACTTGCCACATTGATATTCATTGTGATATCATTTGAGATGCAGCTCTAGTAAAACTGCTGATTTTACTCATAATCTTTGACTAAGTTATGACAAATCAAAAAATGACTTGGAGATAAAAAGAAGCATCTTGCATTTGGCCCACACCCTACACGATGGGCCCATAGAATGAGCACAACCTAGTACTTTGTTTCACTTAGACAAAGTTAGGAGCTCTTGAATCCAACCTGAGCAACAAGACCAGCCATACATTCCACTATGACAACTTCTAAGATTCAGAATAACAATACACCTTGGAAATGATTGTGTCCACAAGAGTAGTGGCAACCATAGAGGATGGTCCCTAGACTCCAAGAAGATGTATCCTCTGGAATACGTCTTGGTGGGAATCCTTTCTGAGTGCTCAGTAATTCAGCAGTGCTTCTGTTTCCCCTGCAGTCTATAGCTGCAACCAACCCTTGCATTTAATCTTACCTATTTAGAATAGTTATAGTGTTTTCTGTTTTTCCATTTGGATCCTGATAGAGTCAGACAAGGCTTGGAGTAGTGTGAGCTATTCAAACAACTGTAGACAAAGAATAAAATGAAAACAACTTCTGCACCATAACATTCTCAGCCAGGTATATATTTTTATTTTTGAATGCTACTGAATTTTAATATATTAGAAGAAATGCTTGGTGTAAATTGAACATGAATTTTTAAATAAAAATTTAGCAGCAGTTTCTTCTTTGATGACTCATTATCCCCTGGTGGGACCCATGCCTATAATTTTCAGAATCTCCCCAGAAAAGAAGTGGTCATTTTTTTTCAGCACAACTTGTGTTTGTCTTTGAGCCATCACGAAGGTAGGTATGGAATGGGTTTCCTGTGAGGCCAGCATATTATTATTAGTAGTATTAGTATTAGTATTATTTACAATAGAAAAACAGATCACATATGGAGTTATACAAAAGTGCAAGGGAAAGTTGTCTGATCATTCCTTTTAAAGACATAGACTTATCACCTCCTACCCACAATGACTTATGATTTGGTTGTCCTATCACGGATACTATATATGGCAGTATCTGATGATCCTCTTCTGTTCCAGGATGTTTAGTTTGCCATGAGCATAGTCCCCAAAATTAAAGCAACCTTCAGAAATAAAATTGAACCCAATTAAAAGCAGGTATAATAATCACAAACTTAGTCAAAAGCAGACTATGTATAAAAGTGAAGAGATGTGGGGTGTGACCATTCAAAGGCAGCCTTAAAAGCTGAGGTAATTGAAGTGCAATTGATCACAAAATAATGGAGTTTATCAGCCTAAGAATGGAGAAGGGAAGAGCCAGAAATAAAAGGATAAAATCACCATGAATAGCAGAGTTAGACCAACACAAGGGATCAGTGAATAAGCTCTAATGGACTCAGAAATGAGGGCTAACAGGAGTTCAGCTTCCCCGAAGCCGTCTGAAGGGTGTATTAATTCAAAACCAAGATGAAAGAGCAACCCATAATCCTGAAGTGTGGAGAAAATAACAAAATATCAATATGTGTGTGGCAGGTGGATTTAAGAGCATGATAATGGAAAGGCCATCAAGCTACAATGGGGAAAATTATAGGAGAACAAACGGCATCTGAGGAGCAGGTGGGAAGTGAGGGAGCTGTGCTTGAGACTTTCATCAAGGAGAACAAAAATAAGTCATGCTGGAAGGGAGGCAAGATCCAGAAAAGAATGGTTTCTTTTTCTTTCTCACCTTATGGTATCACAAATCATAGTTAGCAAGGAAAGTACCACATCCTGGAACTCCTGTAGGGCCAGTTCCCTGTTGGCTAATGGGAGTAGCGGACATAGGATGTATTGGTCTGACAAGGGGGACAGTGCTACTTATGACATCATGCATAATATGGATGGTAATTATTAAGACATGTTCATTTCACCTAAAAAAAGGGGTACACGCCATAGTGTCATCCTAACTATGACTAAAGTGTAAACAGGACCACACAAATGTGAATCCAAGCAAATAAGAAGGAGCTGGTTTGGCATGATAAAAAAAATCTGCATCTGTTGTGTTAGAAGCAAATGTAGATGTTATCAAGCTAAAATCTCATTCTCTTGGATTGGAATAAAGGATCTGGCTCCTTTTTAATGCTCAAATGACAAGTTGGACCAGGATACATCAATGTTCCAGCAACTTGAAATAGTGCAAGGGAAGGTGGAAGAAAGATACATAGCCGAACTTAATACTTAATGAAAATATTTACTGGCTGATAGCTCAGTTGGTAAAGTGATTGCAGTGCCAAGAAACCTGGGATCAGTTACTCAGAACTCTTATTAAAAAATACCTGGAATTTGGAGAGCAAACATGTAATCACAGCATTGAGGAGTCATATACAGGTAGCTTCCTGGAACTCAGTGGCCAGGCAGCCTAGGCTATGTTGCCAGCTTCCAAACTAATGGGAAACTTATTTCAGTAAGTCAAGGGAAGTGATGCTTTCTGAAGAATGACACCTGAGGCAGACCTTTAGCTTCTACAGGCCCACATTTATATGTCTCTGCACACACAATATGCATACTACTACTAATAATAATAAATTTAATAATAGAAAAGAACTAATGAGAAAACAAAGCTGGGATATGCCTCTTTGAACTGCTAATTGATATAAAGCCAGCAAGGAGGTTGGAGAGTGAGTAGGTCGGAAGGTTAAACCTATGTAATACAGGTACCCCTATACTCTTATCTGAGGAATTTGTGGGTTTATATTCCTAGAAGAGGCAGGGTGAGTAGTTGGAGAAATAAATGTGAACACTTATAGGGATCAGGCACATAGCAAGAAACGTGGAAGTTGGACTGCTGAGAGGAATAAGGATTTGGGGGAATGGGGCACGTTATAGAAAGTACTGGAATCCATAGTTAATTATGCCAAAGTAAAGTAAAACAAGACAAACTCATTGCTAGATAGGCATTTATAAATCTTTGAGCTATCCTTATTGAGTTCTCACAAGTTATCTCCTTATGTCAAAGAAAGGGGGCACTTGTTACTTATTGACCTGTAGAGCAAGGAAGGCCAACACAATGTGATTTTTGAGAGGACTCAGTGTTCTGGTTAGTTTGGGCTGATTATAAACATAATTTCACAATAGACACTTATTTCTCAAAGTTCTGGAGGCTGAGAAATCTTCAGTTAGGATATTCCCATGTCCTTATCTGCTGAGGGAGGGCCTGCTTCCCAGTTTTCAGATGGGCATCTTCTCATTTCATCCTCATACAGTGGGGACCAGAGAGATAGGAAGCAGCTTTCCCCCCATCTCTTTATTTAAATGCATTAATTCCATCACCAGGGTTTCATCCTCCTGATGTAATTGCCTCTAGAAGTCTATTATGTTGAAGATTAGAAGTTCCAGGAATGAACAGGGATGAGGGGCACATGGCCGCTGCTGTGTCTATAACAGCAGAGGTTCATTCTGGACAGTTCAGATGTTGCAGATAACCTTTTATAGTTTTAGGTGTCCTTGAAATAAATGGAAAGAAGAGAATTCAGTGAATTCAAGTAAAAACTGAGTAGTCTTGTTGAAGGTTTTACTTGGGAATCCCGCTTCAGAAATACATTCGTTTAGCAAATACTTGCTGAGTGTTGACTGTGTGGGAGACTGCACACTGTGAATACAAAAGTAAATGAGAATGGTAAGTATCTAATACTCCTTAAGAAAGTTGAGAAGGTGCTATTTAACCACTGCTGAAGTGTTTCAATAGTGAAAGTATAAAGTATTATGGAACACAAAAAGGCCTTCCCTACTCTATAGGAAAAGTAGGTGGATTTCTTGGGAGAAAAATATTCCTCTTTCTTCTTGTAATCCATGCTTCCTTCCTCCCTGTGTTTCAATTTTTTGACTACTGATTATTTGTTCTTTTATTGTTTTTTTCTTTTTTATTAATAATTTTAATAAAATCTTTTCTCATTTTACATAGCTGTCCCCATTCCCACTCCCTCCCCTCCTCTTGCTTTACCATCCCTTCCTGCCACTCCTAAAAATAGGTTAGGCTTCCCAACCAAGTCAACCAAGTCTGACACTTCACTTTGAAGCAAGACCAAGGCCCTCCCCCCTTTTCTCGACTGAGAAAGGTATCTCTCCAAAGAACATGTGCTCTTAGATGCCAGTTCATCACTACAGATAAATCCTGGTCCCACTGCCAGTGGTCCCACAGACTGCCCAAGCTTCACAACTGTCCTTCACATTTAGTGGGCCTAGTTTGTTTCTCTGCAGGTCCCCCTGCTATCAGTCCAGAGTCAGTGAGCTCTCACTAGCTCAGGTCAGCTGTTTCTGTAGGTATCACCATCATGATCTTGACCCCTTTGCTCATATTATTGCTCCACCTTCTCTTGAACTGGTCGCAGGTAATTTAGCCCAGTGCTTCTCTGTAGATTTCTGTATCTGCTTCCATCCATTGCTGGTTTAAGGTTTTAAAATGACAATTAAAGTAATTGTCAATCTGATTGCAGGGGAAGGCCAATTTAGGCATCCTCTCCACTGTTGTTTAGAATCTTAGTTGGGGTCATTCTTGTGGATTCCTGGAGAGATGGCACAGCAGTTACGAACACTGGCTGTTCTTCCAGAGGTCCTGTGTTCTTTTATTGTTAACTTACACTGAAATATTGATTGAATACTAATCAATTTTCATCATAATATGTATACATCTTTCTATAAAGACCTCATAGAGAAGTTCTCTATGTGTATGGGACAACACTGTATGATTGAATTTCTTCACAAAATCATCTTGCTTTTCTTTTCTCTCCATCTAAATTATATTTTTACAATTTTTAAAGTTAAAATATAATTTGCATAATCCCCCATATTCTCTGTCAAACTCCATCCATCTATCCCCAGCTCTCTCTTTCTCTCAAATTTATAATCTCATTTTCTCTAATATTTTTACATGTATAGATATGATTAAATTTGTAAATACAACCTTCTAAGTTCATTTAGTGTTACTTGTATATATATTACTTCAGAGCCAACTGCATGGTATTAGATGTCAAATTAAGAACTCTCTCATTGGGAAGATTACAGAAGTCCTCAGTTGCCCAGTTCTTTGTCTAGGGGTGGGGTCCTGTGGTATTCCACCCTTTCACATTAGCTTATCAGTTGGTGCTGTCTTGTTCAAGTCTTTTTAAGCAGCCATATTGTTGAGGTATGATGAGTGTAGCTTTCCTTTCTTTTCTAAGAGATACAATCTCACAGCAGGCTTCCTGGTCCTCTGGCTTTTACAGCCTTTCAGCTCCATTTCTAAGATGTTCCCTCAGTCTTAGGTGTGGGAGCTGTGTTGTAGATGCATCAACTGGGCATGGATGCTTCATGATCAGTTGTTCTCTGCACTTTTACCAGCTGTGGATTTCTGTAGTGGGCTCTCTCGGCTACTAAGAGAGACTATTTGGATGAGGAGTGGAAGCTATACTTACCTGTGGGTATAAGAGTAAGTATTTAGAATGCAGTTATGAATTATTATACTGGTTTAGCCAAGTATCAGTAGTAGGCTCTCCTCGAAGATCCATTGTATCACTGTCATGGGAAGTTGGCTAGGTTTCTGTTGCCAGGCACAATTTCCTTACTTTTGAAGCATACCTTCCTTTTGGTCCTTAAATCTAGTTAGATAGCTGTTTGTCACCACCAAAAGCATAGTACAAGATCATAGTACATAGTAAGATTGATAGCAGTTTGATAGAAATACCCTACTTATGTTTGCTATCTGAGTGGGAGGACTCATTCAGTTGGTGTCTATGCTCTCTCTGATTCAGAAGTGCCTATATCTTCTTAGTTCCCAGATTCTACTCATTGAACTAACACTTCCCATTTTCTTAGGGCATCTCTGATGCTTTCTCATCATTTAATTGATATCAGTTTTGCCCTGACTTCTTTACCATATGTGCCATATATGTGCCCATATAAGCTCTCCTGATTTCCTTTTGGCAGAATATTTGTTTTTGCTGAGATTAGGCAGTTGTATCAAAGGAGCTGGTATATACTGACAGTTCTCAAAGTGAGAGTGTGGTAGGCAGAATTTAAAATGTGTCCTTTTATCAATGTGCAGCAAAACATTCATTGAAGGTGTTTTCTAGATAGGTTTATGGATGGTAATTAAAATTGTATTTTAAAATAGGGTTACCTTCGGTTATCTCTGCTAGTCCACTACAACCAGCAAGAGAGAAGACAGGAGAAGCTAAGGGTAGATAGAGGAGGAAATATGGAGCATATGACAGAGGCTTAGCACCCAAGATGGAACTGGCTCACTGTCATTGGTTTTGAAGATGAAGGGAGGGGAACCTATGAGAGATGGAAAGTGGTAGGCATCTAGTAGCTCAGAAAAACCTCTGACCATCAAGGAAATGGGAGTCTTCACCTTCACTCCAGGAACTGAATTCTATCAGCAATCTATCATGGAATCAAGCTCTCCCCAGAGTCTTTTGAAAGAACCCAGTCTTCTGATATTCAGACAGAATTGGAGCTTAAGCATCAGGTAACTGGACCCCGGATCTATAAAACTGTAGAGCAGCACATCTGTGTTGTTTTCAGCTTCACATTATAGATATTTGTACAAAATAGGTAGAAAATGAATCCAGAGGCAAGACAGTAGATCTAACAGGCCCCAGAGAGCAAGTTCAGTATCTTGTGACTGTCTACAGCCAGCATACTCCCACAAATCTGTGTTGAGGTGAACAGTTACTGCCACAGAAACTCCAACGTCTAATTATGTAAGTCAAATCCATTCTTTACCATCTGCTAGCCACGTCATTCCATGCAATGTAGTTAACCTCCCTGCTTCAGAATATTAATATGCAAAATGAGGATAATAACAGCATTTGGATCATAAAGTTCCTTCATAGGTTAAATTACCTATGCAGAGAAATGAGCATGTATATAATGAGGCTTAAAATGTATTAAATAAAGTATGCATTAGCTATTTCAATACAGTTATTGAGAAAATTCTCATAGGCTTTGTTTATGCCATGACTTCTGGTCAACCAGGCATCTGGTGTCTTTTCATTACTGCGTCATCGCCAGCATCTAGTATACATAATTGCTACACTAGAATAGTTCCAGAAATTTCTTTTTTCATAATTCAATGAATGGATAAGTAAATATATAAATTCCAACTGTATAGACAGGCAAACTCATTATAGGCTCTTAAGGTATTGAAGAAGGAATTTGCCTGACTGAATTTTCCTGAAGTTATGTTTTTATGTGTGAAAAATGTGATAGAAATATCTTAATTAGTTTTCTCTGCTCTGATAACTATGCTCGATATTAAACAAATTGACATCAAGTTAAGTTGGTAAAGGAAGCTTCTAATTTGATGGCCACTGCCTCGTTCAGAGAGCCAGTAGAAAGCTTTTGGGTGGAACTTGAGGAATCTTGAAAATATTTTTTCCAGGATAGACACAGAGCTGAATGTCAAGTGGTGAGAGGCCGGGGAAAGCTTCTTTCTGGACCGGTAACAGGTAACAGTGACAGAGGACTAGTTCCTGTCAATTAAAGAGAATTTCCAATGCCCCCTCTTAATCTGAAGGCAAAATCAGACTTGCCACTCCATCAGTAAGATGGCAGATGACATGGTCCCTCTGCCCGTAAGGATGGTGAACAAAGGTGTGCAGGAGCCATTGCTCTGGCCACGGCTTTAGAGGAAGGTGCAGCCTGAGCTGTGGAAAGGAAAAGGCACTGGCTGGTAGGTGGGCTCACGGTGTGACTACAGAGCATTTGATGCTTCCGGTATTTGTGAGGAACAAAGCTCTGTGAACCCTATCTTTTGAGAACTAGGTCTAGAATAGGAAAGATCATAATGAAGAGAGGAGATAAATAAATGAAGAGCAGAGATAAATAAAGAGAGGAGATAAATAAAATGCATAACAAAGCCAATAAAACTCAAGAACCCAGCAATGAACACCAGAATGAACAGCAAATCAATAACAGAACAAGAGAGTTTGATCAGTGCTAATGAGATTAAATTCATACAGCAATCCAACTGACAGCTGTTTAGGATGATCAGGAAGACACATACAAAATGATAGTTTTTTTTTTTTAAAGGCATGAATTTAGGTACCAAATTCAGGTATATGTATAAGGAGAGAAACAGTTGTGATGACCAATATAAAGCTTGGATAATCTATAGTTATTTAAATTAAAGAGAATTAATACTATATAAATGCTTACCTTCATAGAGATGGTGGCATAAAGAATTGGAATGCATTTAAAAATAATCCGTCCATGTTCTCTGTCCTAGGGAGAACATGGACGGAATATTTTGAGAACATGAGCAAGGAATTCAGGACAGCGAGGGGTGTGCCCACCCACTGAGACGGTGGGGCTGGTCTAATTGGAGCTCACCAAGGCCAGCTGGAATGGGACTGAAAAAGCATGGGATCAAACAGGACTCTCTGAACGTGGCAGACAATGAGGGCTGACTGAGAAGCCAAGGACAATGGCACTGGGTTTTGATCCTACTGCAAGTACTGACTTTGTGGGAGCCTAGTCTGTTTAGATCCTCACCTTCCTAGACCTGGATGGAGGAGGGAGGACCTTGGACTTCCCACAGGGCAGGGAACCCTGACTGCTCTATGGACTGGAGAGGAAGGGGAAGGAGGATGGGGTGAGGGGAAGGGAAGGGAAATGGGAGGTGAGGAGGAGGCCCAAATTTTTAATAAAAAAAAGGAATGGATAGTTATAGTTTTATTTAGTTATGATAAAAGATAAAATAGAAAAAAAATCAGTCCACAGTGTAAACAGGAGGCTGTGAAAATTTATCTAGAGAGACACATGAAATGGAAGTGGCAGACTGAGCAATCTCGAGTCACACCTTCCTGCGGCTTAGAAGAATAGTGGCCTCGGTGTGAGAGAAGCAGAGTTTGACAATGGGCCTCAGCTCTGGGTGGCTAATGTCCAACTCCGCTCTTGAACACTCCGCGTTAATCATCTCACCCGTTCTCGCCTAACTCTGTAATTTGATGGCCCCTTTCTCACATACAGCTAATTAGCTCACTTCATTTCACTGTGAACACACACTTCATTAGCAGAGGCGTCACATACACACCGCGAATTCTCTCACCATATCTGGAGCAGGACCCATGGCTTCTGCTTCTTCGCAGAAAGCACATACTCCAGTCGGCGTTCACTTCTGCTCTTGAACGCCAGCTCCCATCTTTCTTCATCTCGCTCTTGCAGTGGCCATCTGCCTCTCTGAAGAGTCCCTCCGCTGCACAATTCTATCTGAATTCAACACGCCATGTCCCCACTCTTCCTAAAAATCCCAGCACTCCAAATCAAATTAAACATACAACGCACTCAAGAAGCAACTAAAATATATAAAGCCCCAGGTACAACTTCTGCCTTAGGACCTTAGTGCTTGATGATTCTTCTGCCTAGAACACTTTCCTCAGATATCAGCATAGGTTTCCCTTCAGCTTCTGTGAGCCTCTATGAAGCCTTCTGGTTTAGATTCCTTAGTTACAAATATGAAAAACTATGTTACTCAGCTTTTACCCCTTGTAGATGCATTTCTTAACATGGTGCTTCTTAAAATTTAATTACCTTTTTATTTTCTTATGCTTATCTTTCTATATAAGCATCTAAGCTTTGTGAAAACAGAGTGTTAGTATGTTCTGTTCCCTGGTACAACTTCACACTCTAGACAGTGACAATTAATTTAAGCTAACAGGAAACATTTGCTGATATATACACACATGCATGAATGTATAGTCAAACTGCATAATTCTCAAAGTAAGAGATGATCTTGAACTCGAATTTGTACTTTATCTAAAAAAATAATTATAAACCAGAATCAGATTTCTCATGAATTATTAGATGTATGAAGACAATGAGAGCAGTGTCATCAAGATACTGACAAAAATATTAACCTAGAAAGAAACCTGTATGCAGTCATGGAGACATGCAATGGCTTGTTCAACTACATGAACGGGTGAAGTCATGCCATGTTTTGGAGGCTGAAGAACCTAAGTACTATGTTAAGCAATATAAAGTAGATGCAGAATTATATGCATCACATTTTTTTTTCTCATTTGTGGAAATTAAGGAAAATAACTTGAAAGAATAGGGTGAGAGGTCTCGTAGGGACCTGCAAGAAGGCTGGGAGGAAGAAGTAAGCAAAGGTCAAGAGAGGGCAGAAAGGGAGGGGACATTAAGCAGGCCTAAAATAAACATTGTGAAACTGTCTCAGTTTAATCTGCTTGCCCTTCCAATTAGTTGCTGTTACTCCATTAAGGCAGAATTAGCCCTCCTCCAGAGCATCACGTTCATATCACAGTCTGGTGCCAACCAGTTTTAGCTATTCCAGGAATGGTTAGGAAGGTTGTCTCCACTGAAATTTATCCCTTACCAAAACAAAAAAATCATCTCTGGCATAACTTTTAAAAAGGTGTATTAGTTAGTTCTTACATGGGAACATATATTGACATTCCCTTGAAGGGCATCCATTTAAAAATGCCACCATGTCTTTAAGCTGTCTCAAGACTGTATGGTTCTTCTTTTGGGTAACTGAAATTATCACTAAGATGAATATAGTCAAGGAGTAGGAGTTTTCATTTTAAAACACTCTAGGGAAATGTCAACAAATCTCCTTTCCCTTCCCATCGTACTGAAAGTCTATAATGTGTGACGGTTATCTCTTTGTTCGTAAGGGGTCATCATGGACAACAGACTCTAAAGATGGGAATGCAACTTCCTTCTACAGTTAATTTCAGAGCAAGGTTTAGTGAAGTTTAGAATGTTTCCTAGAAACACATATTCCTGAAAGACAAGAGAATATGGCTTACATAGTTTTTGGTTTAGAAAATAAATTGACATGATTTAAAAATTACATAAAATTCACTTTAATATAACATTTAATGGATCATCTTTTATAAAATACTTCCTTGTTTTCTTCATTCAATTCTAAAAGAATTGATTAATCTTAAGTCTGTAAAAGAAACCATCATTTTCAGCATGTATGTTTTTTGATTCATTCTAAGTTAAGCTTAGGATTTTTTAACCAAAATTATTTAAATATACAAGTTGTAAAATGACTTCTTATTATAGCACTAATTGGTGATAAATATGATCAATATGTTTTTTATACTTGTTTGAAATCTTTTAATTTGCATAATTAATGCACACTAATCTATAAGAATAAAATCTGCTTATTATCTTCTATTCAAAATTTCTACAGCTTCTTTTTAAATACTGATCAGAGTTGTCTAACTCATGTTTTTCTTTAAATTTGGGAAATTGGACAGAAGGGCTTCTGTTTTATAGGATTATTAGCCAGTTCCTTTCAGACTTTGCTAGTCTTCTGAAATGCTAAAATTTCATCACTTTTCTTTTCCAAACAAAAAGAGAAAGACCCTGCTTCACTAGATAAGAGGCCCAGTTCTCAGACTAAAGAGTAGATGAAGGTCGTCTTACAGGACATTTGCAAAAACATTTTTCTTTAATAGTTTTCCATAACTTGCTTTCTCTCCATTGCTGTTTCTCATGCTTCTTTGACCAAAATCTATGACTGAAACAGAGAAGATGCTTTGCACTATAGCAATTTAAACTAACAGTTCTGGGAGTCTTTGTGACTGGTTGTCCAGGTTAATTACAGAAACGGCAGTGGGACTTAGGTGGCTTTGAAGCTATTGTTCTGTGATGTGGGCATCTCAAGGCAGGAGAACTGGGGCAGGGGTTTTGTTTGCTGCATTGGTGGCATTTGTGATATGGTTGCTAATCAAGGAAACTTACTTTAAAGTAGCATTATGATTTAATTTAGCATAATGTTAACCAATTAACAAATATCTTCAATAAGTATGAGTGACTATTACATGCCGAGAAGTGTATAAATTCTTTTAAGGGAGCAACTATAAGTCTCTAGTTGTTGTTAGGGTTTCTATTGCAGTGAAGAGACACTATGACCACAGAAACTCTTATAAAGGAAAACACTCAACTGGGGTTACAGTTTCAGAGGTTTACTTCATTATCCTCATGGCGTGATATGATAATATGTGTACAGACAATTCTGGAGAAGGAGCTGAGAGTTCTAAATCTTGATTGGCACGCAGTAGGAGAGTATGTGCTACACTGGGCATAGCTTGAACGTATGAGCTTACTCAAAGCCCATTCCTACAGTGGCATATTTCTCCAGCAAGACTATACCTCCTGATAGTGTCACTCTCTATGGGTCTGGGAGGGTGCTTTCCTAGTCAAGCCAGTGTATCTCTCCTTTAGGCCTCTGTCTCATATTCTCTATCTCTAGAATGACACGAGAGTAACTGTACCATACAAATTACATTGAGACTGGAGAATCTGGAATGAGAAAACCAAGCAGTTGAGCCACCATCTAGCTAAACTTGACCTATTACAGTCTCAATTTCCTCATCTGAAAACCAAACATGTTAACCCAGGGAAATTTTCCAAAAATCATTATGCTTATGGTGTTTATGATAATTGTCTAATGCACAAAAATGGTCTGAAATTAAAATGCCAGTTACTTTGCTGCTACTGTAGCATCTGCTGTAATTGCTTAAATTTCCCTTAATCTAAAAGCTACCTGTCTTCACTCATCCTAGGAGGAAACAAACAATACAGCCAGTGGGAAGCTATTTGTACATGTTATTAGTCCTATCTAAAGTGCACAGACAAGTATAAGACTACAGAAAAAATAATGCCCTATTTCATGGGGTCTTGCCTCTTTCTGTTATGTTATGCAATATTCAATGTAGGCAGCATATCTTTTAAAAAATTCTATAACAATGACAAAAGCAAGTGTGCAGACACTAACAGCAGAAAAAACTGCTGAACTTGGTCGTTTTCTATTTTTTGGAAAACTGCCACTGACCCCTAACATTCTCTGTTATGTCATATACCATGTGGAAGCATGTATACCCTCTTTGTGTGATTTCTATTGCTCAGGATTGTATGCATCAGCATGGGTGGGTTAGTTTAGATGTTTTGCTCCCTGGTGAAGGTGTGCTGATTCTATGCGCAGCAATTATCTTTTCCAGAATCTAATTCCTGGGCAAAAATGTGGTCTCTGTAGGTCTAGGTCTCATGTACGATTTTCAGAGTTCCAATTGCCAAATAAGAACTTAAAAAGGAGTCTTGGCATGTCGTTATCTTCAGTTAAAGCTTTGTTTACTGTGACACCATCTTCCCGTGTTCTAAAGTGTGTGGTGGGATGAGCAGTCTTTTTCTTTGTAGTCAGTACTCTAGCAATGGCAGAAATCAGACGCAAGCCCATAAAGGTAGTCAGAGAAAAAATTTCAAAGACCAGATGCTACGGAAACTCACATTTAGGCTGAATCAGAGAAAGGAACTGGTTGTTCCAGTTCTTCAGATTCAGGCTATCTCTTTTCTGCCTCAGAGTTAAAAAAAAAGATGCACAAACTCGTTCACACCAGCCTACTTAATCATGATACTTTATTGTTCTAGAAATGGCTACAACTACAGCATGAGCTGTAGGTCAAGGCCATAAATAGAAAATAGGAACCAGGGCTCCTGATCCAAGACAGCAAGAGCTATGCTTCTTTCTATGCTATCTATGCCTGACACTTTTATTCTGTGTCAGAAACAGCATCAGAATCAATACACAGATATTTCGGTTAAGTGAAAGATTTGGACTGCATTCTGCTGCTTGGTATAACTTTGTGTCTAGAATTTCAAGGGAAAGATTGGTTATTTGTGCTAAAGTATACCTAGGGCTTCATATGAAGGTCACACCATAGGCTCTGGTGCTGAGGCCAAGTTCTAAAGTTTATGCAGCATTGGTATATATGTGGATCATCACACAAGTCAGGCATAATTGGTAGTCATGGAAACGGGTTCTAAAAGAGATTGATGTAGTATCTGGGTAGGAATCCTAGAGCAAAAATATAAAATACTTTATAAAATTAGATAATACTTTACAGTAGGTACTTTGTTAGCATTGGGCTCGTCTCATAAAAATTAGCACTCGACATTAGGTCAAGCCATGAGGCATTGTGGGACATTTCCTCATTTCGTAGTGTTCTAATCACTTCAAGGAGAAGAACAATTAATTTTGGGGAATTTAACATATGTCCTTCCTGAGCAACTATACAGAAGTGAACCTAGATGATTGTTAAACACCTGTAGAGGGTTTATTTGTTTTTAGACAGCACTTTTTATTCTAATTACATCCCACATTGAATTTTTCAAAACAGATGTGTAAAACTCGTACATTAGTTTCAAGTGACACCTAATTAATTAAACGTTTGCAAGCTGATTCAAAATAGAACTTTACCCAAAGTGTTAGCAATACAAGTTGAATTTCCCTTCAGTCATCTGCCTAAAACTCAAGTGTTCCAATGCACTGTATATTGAGAACAACTTTTAGGAAATCTTCAAGTAATTTGGGAAATCTTTTGTATTGAAAGGGCTTTCTAAACCACTCTCTTAAAAATGTGGCAATGGAATTATTTTCCTTTAGAAACTGATGTCTAATCTATCTGTCTCTGGGATGATATTATCCACCCGAGGCCAAACATTTTCTGGAACAGAAAATGCCGATCCTTTAAATGTTTGCTTTTGATCTAGCCATGCAGAGGGAGTCAATAGCTTTGCAGAAAGGTTGAGAAGTGAAACCATTTAAGCCCCGTTTCCCTTTTTTTATGACTGGCACTGTGAGGTCATTCTTAAATATCTTAGAAAGAAAACTCCAATGCACCAAGAGTAATTTAACAAGCAGCTCCTAGTGCAGCATCAGTGTCTTTGCCTCCAAGCTGAAATTCTCTCTAGTCAGGTCCTTCCAGACATAACAGGGCTGATGTACATATAACCTCACAGAAACTGGAGTAGCCTGCTCAGGGCCAGCACAGGTCTAAGCCAGATGGGATCCCAGGGCTGAGAAGGGAGTGGAGATGAACCCCCACCCCTAACCTAAAAGTTATCTCCAGCTGACAACCACTTGCAAGGAAAAATTTAGTTTTGTTCACTGGAGTCTCATGGTTATCAAAACCACATGTAAGGGAGGCCCCATGTCCAGCAGTAGATGGTTAACGTAAGACTGACTCAGTGATATTTTTGGAAATGTTTTCCCTCATAAGCTTTGCTTGGACACTTTTTAATCCTTACTTGTTTTTTGCTTATATATTATGGTTTATGACTTTGTGTTTCTATGAGTTTTGTGTGTGTGTGTGTGTGTGTGTGAAACATGCGTATGTGTTTCTCATGAGTTTTTGTTTTGTTTTATCTTGGTTTCCCTGTTTGTGTTGTCTTATTCCTTTTTTTTCCCCCGTTCTGTATGCTGTCTAAAGAAAGAGAAAGAAATCCTGGAACTTAATGGGTGGGGAGGTGGGGAAGGATCTGGGAAGAGACAAGGGAAGGAAACCATGCTCGGAATCTACCTTAGGAAAAAATAATCTACCTATAAAAAAATCAAGCTATTTTCAATTCCACCAAAGAGTGTCAGAACATTCTGAAATGAGGCACAGTATATTTAGAACAAAGGCGGAAGGAATGGCCATCAGTGACAGAGATGTTCTCAAATCTTTTCTTCTTGGATACCATGGGCTGTGGAGTATTATAATGTATAGTTTCTTCTTCCATTATAGAAACTTAACTTGCTACTGTTGGTTGGCTATCAGAAAAGCGAATCAATGGTGTTGCCCATTCAAAATCTTCATCATTATGATATGATATTATGCTGGCTATTTTTATGTCAGCTTGACACAAGCTGCTGTCATCAGAGAGGAAGGGATCTCAATTGAGAAAAATGCCTCCATAAAAATTTGCTGTAGGCAGGCCAGTAGGACATTTTCTAAATTTGTGACTAACATGGGAGACATATGTCTCCAGCCTATTGTGGTTGGGGGCACTCTGGGTTGGTGGTCCTGGGTATAAGAAAGAAGATGGAGCAAATAATTTAGAGCAAGCCAGTTAGCAGCACCCCTTCATGGCTTCTCCATCAGCTCGTGCCTCCAACTTCCTGCCCTGCTTGAGTTCTTGCCCTCACCAATTTTAATTATGAACTCTTATATGGAACCATGAATGAAATAAAGTCTTTTCTCCCCACGTTGGTTTTTTTAATGTTGCTTCATCATGATAGTAACTCTAACTAGGAAAGAAATTAATACCAGGATTGTGGGGGTATTCTTGTGAGAATCATGGCCACATGTTTTGGAGAGGATTGTATGACTTTTACTTTGCTATGGAAAAGCCATTGATTGTTCAAACCTTAGTGAGTTGTTCTGCAGGAGGGAGGGATATAAAATATTAAGAAGATTACAAAAGGTGGAGGTCTGGCTTGTGAAGTTTCAGAGGGAAGTTTGAGAGTCACTTAATGACACTACCAGGGCTGTGGAATATTTTGGATTAAGAATCTGTGGTTCTGATCAGCTGAGGGTGAAACCACCATTAACGTGAAACCTTTGTATTACTAATTATTGGGATGATTGATGCTGGTCGGCTGGAACTGAGAAATTAGTGGCGACTAAGAAAAGAACAGCATCACTGAAGCAAATTCTTTTTTTTTT
>NC_022009.1:33747705-33762283 GCF_000317375.1 Microtus ochrogaster | reverse complement strand
AGCCAAGAGGATAACTATATGTTTTTCCTTGGGTTCTTCTTATGGAAAGTGTTTCCTCAGAGTCAGAACACATGGAGGCTGTGTTCTGGAGTTGGCCAACGTGGTACCTCAAGCTGGCAGCCGAACTTGGTAGTGTATGAGTTACCCAGGTGGTGCTGGGTTTGAAAGCCTAAAAGTTTCATGGAGAGCAGCTGAACCTTGGCACGTGAAAAGCCAAGAGGGGCCATTGGTGAAAATTCAGTCTCAGTGGTTGAATTAGTTGAAGGCCCAGGACTGGAGGGGTCCTATAGAGAAGTCGAAAAGAGCCTAGTTAAGAGAGGCTATTGGTGAAAGTGTAGCCCCGTTTCAGCAGAAGACCTAGGATTTTGGAGATGCTGGTACCGTGGAATGGCCACTGAGAATTGCAGCACTGGTGGAATGGAGCCAGTCAAAGCCTGGAAGACAAGCCGTGTGTTCTGTGGAGGGAGAAGTTTCAGAAGAGAGTTAAGGCCCTTGAAGGAGCCCAGAAGATCAGGAGTGAACTTCAAATATTGGACATTGTGTTGTTTACGCTGTTGCAGTTTAGTATTGCTTTGGTTTGATTGTGTCTGTGCTAAGGTTCTTCGTTCTTGAGGTAAGGAAGTTGTTTCATCTATTTGTTGATTTTATAGGATCCCATGGTTGAGAGGCATTAGATTTTGAATATTTTAAAGAGACTGAATTTCTAAGCGTTTGATTTTTTAAAGACTCTGAGACTTTTAAATTTGATAAAATGTTTTCTATTGTGCTGTCTTTATTACTGTGTAAGCTTGGAGCTGAACGATAAAGGAAAGGGTATGACTTAACAGTGATGTGCTTGTGTGTCAAGCTGATAAGGGGTAAATTGTGCTGGCTAGTTTTATGTTAACTTGATGCAAGCTAGAGTTCTTGGAGAGGATGGAGCTTCTGTTGACAAAGGAACTTTGTAATGCTGGGCTCTAGGCAAGCCTGTAGAAAATCAAGTCACTTTCTGAATTAATGATGGATGGGTGAAAGCCCAACCCATTACCACCTCTGAGCTAGTAGTCCAGAGCTCTATAAGAAAATAATCTGAGCAAGTCACAGGGAATAAGCCAGTAAATAGCACATCTCCATGGCCTCCACACATGGGCTACTGCCTCCATGTTTCTTCCATGTTTGAGTTTCTGTTCTGACTTCCTTCAATAATGAGCAAGGACTTGAGAGTGTAAGTCAAATAAACCCTGTCCTCCCTCAATTGCTTCTGGTCGTGATGTTTAATCACAGCAATAGTAACTCGTGGACAGGTATTTGTGCACCATTAGAAAGTGAAAAAGAAATGAGTAACTCTTATTATAAGATAAAATATTAAACATTCTGTCTTTGAAATGTTGGCTCAATCCCTCATCTGTTGCTCTGGCCACTACTCCTTAGGCAATCTAATTTTGACCTAGCATTTCTGCCTTCTTATCTCCCCAGGAAAATGAATTGATTTTTGTTCTTTTTTTCTGCCCAGTAAAGTTGAAAGGGGCTCTACACAGAGAAATGAGCCGATGACATTTCGTGACAGTTTGTGACATCAGGTTCAGCCTGGCTTTTGTTGGAAAACAGTACCCTCAAGACATGATTGAAGAATATTTAATCAAAGAATGATTTATAATGCTGTGAACAGGGCAAGGGAACCAACTAAAGGGGGGATAAAGTAGCCAGTATCTACCCTAAGCTGAAATATCAAGGACCCCAAAGTCTTTGCTTGTTAGAAACAAAGAGTGGGGTCTGGTGGACAGCTGCTGGGATTCCCAGTTTCATGTGCCCTGGAAGAAGAAACTGAGCAGAGGTGTGTGGTTAGTGCTAGAACTGGGGGCAGTTTATTAGGAAACAAACATTGGGTAAAAAAAGGTTGGCGGCTCATTTGTGTCTACGTCGTGTGGACTGGGACTTTTGTTAGAGATCATTTGTATAGTGTTCTTTTACTCTGCATGCTCTCTCTGGTACATGGTGGCCATGCTGGGTAAGCTTTCCAGTCTTTTTCCCCATAGAAGATTTTCATATGCTAATTTTGCCCTCACTCTCTGTTCTACCCACCTGCTAGTTACAGCCCAGTTGGAACAGACTTTATAAGAGCTTTAAAAGTCTCAAGAAGTTGTGACCCACTTAAGGTCCAGCAGGATAGAAGGCTGGGGAGTTACTACTCGAGGTAACCTCTGCTCCCTCCATTCTGTGGACCTGTTGATGCCTCCCACCATTTAGACCCCACTGGAAGCGAGAAGAGGCATTTAGATTCCTGATAAAGCTGCCTATAGAATTCAGTTTCAGCAGCTCATAGTGTATTTGATATATGGAGCTGGTGGGAAACAGGGGGAAAAAAAAGCCTTTTCTGAAAATGAGCACAGCACAGGAGAATGAAGCCTCAGTTGATGAACTATGCAACCAAATAAATACAGGTTTGGGGTAAGGGTTTGTCTAGATCAATAGGGTGATACCAGGCAAGCAATTTAGCCCATGCAGATTACTCCCCATCCTCACCCCATGCATAATGAAAATGTAGAAACTTATAATCATTTAAAGATAGACACTTATAATCATTTCGTTAACCCTAAGATATTTCATACTAGGTTGTAGAGTTGTGTTTTTCACTAAGAGTTTGTTTCCACTTACAAGTTCAGATTGTATATTTAAGTGAAATTGATTTCTCAAAATATTTCTTTTGTAATGATGAGATCATTCCAAATGATCTTGGACCTTTATTTAATGACTAGCATTTTCATAAGGAGGATGTGCAGAAAGAACAATGATGAGACATAGGGGACGGATTCTATGTGGAGATGGGCTCAGAGATGGGAGCGAGGAGTCCACAAGCAGTGAGCGATGGGAACACAGCAGAAAAAGCTCTTTCCCAGAGCCTTCAGGGGAGCATGTCAGCCTCCAGAACTGTGCTAATGAAGTCCTTTTGTTTTGGTACTTTATCAAGGCAGAACTAGAAATCCGACCTGAACTGCATGCCACACCCCACCTCTAACATAACAGAGATCGATGCTGTGTCTCGAAATAGACAACATTTGAGATTGGCTGCCAACCAGGCAAATCAATCTGACTGAATAAATGCTAACAATTGTAAGACACGTGGGTGTTGGGGGCACAGAGGTCCTTGGACTCACAAAGAAGCAATAAGAGAACCAGGAATATTAATCACTCAGTGGTGTCTCCTCAATGGAGGAGATAAAAATTAAATACCTACATTCCATCCAGAAAGCTTAGAGTGGATTTTTTTTTTTTTTAAGAACCTGGTGACCTTTTTGTTATGTGTGGAGGCAGATCTCACCCAGATTCCCCAGAATGATTATCCCAGATTCTTCTGCCTTAGACCATTACACATCGTTAGGGGAGAGGTCCCATGTGCTATTGATCAGAAACCACACTAGATTCCAGGTCTTTTAGTTATAAAACCCACCAACATTGTCACTTGCACTCTGTAAAGAGTCTATATATGTAGTCACACTTTAAGTTTTACTGTGCATCTGGAATTGTACTGATAGTTGCCTGGAAACCTTTTCCCAAATTGTACTGTGTTTTAAATATGCTGACAGTGGACCACCTGGTGTTAGACTTCCCGGAAGTCTGATTCAGGTTGACAAAGTTAGTCTGCACCAGCTTTACATTCTTATCTCTTTGTTAGCTTTTCTTCTTTGTATGATATCTGCATGGACCTTCTCAATTGAGAGATAGGTTTTTGTTTGTTTGTTTGTTTGTTTGGTTGGTTGGTTGGTTGGTTTTCAATTCCCTGGAAAACAAAAGGGAGAAAGTGAGGCACTTGACAAGTTTAGAACATGCCCAAAGCAGGAGTCAAAAATTAATGCTAATTCTATACAACTCCATGCATGCTTGAACTCAGCTCTATGGGACTTATATACTTTTTAATGGTTTCTTGGAGAAAATTGATTACCAATGTTCCTGATTTTCTGTAGCAAAACCCAGAGATATGTCTCTAAGTACAAGGCTGATGTGAAGATGGGTCCTAAATATGAGGAAATTTAAAGAAATTTATTTTATTCACATTTCATTTTAATTATGCATAGCCAAGCTGCATGGTTGGAATTCACTTCTCCCATTTACAAATAAGTTTGAAATATGTATGAAACAAATGTTTTAAATAATAAATATTTATGCCATAGTTGAACTGTAATTTTTTTATAGTGCCTCAGAAGATTTATTACTTTTTTTAATTCATAGACTCTCAGGTAAATTGTTAACTATTAGTTATTACTATTTCAGTTCAAATGATTCAAATATAATTTATTTTCTATGTTTAAGGCTTTCTTTAGAAATTAACGCCTATAGTTGGACTTTTAGAAACTGACATTTCAAAAGGCTTAAGAATAAAAACTGTTTTACCATAGCAGCCACAGAAAAGTTCTTTTAAAGGATAGTTATTAAACAGGGTGTTGTAGCACGAATAATAAAACCCAGAGAGAGATATTGGGGTTCAGGCTAAAGATCAGAAAAGCAAAGCAGTCAACCAACCGCTAGAGAGCTCTTCCTCTACCAAGTCTCAGACAGAAAAGGGACGTTCAGTGCTCTCCACCAAACCTCAGACTCCATTGCTCTCCAGACAGCAATGAGCATCAATTTTTTCCTGCCTCATATTCTTCTCTCTGGCCCCATATCACTCTTGTCTCCACCTCCCTAGTGCTGGAAATAAAGGCCTGTGATTCCCAAATGCTGGATTAAAGGCGCATGCTACAACTGCCTGGCTTCTAGTGGTTTAGCTCTGAACTCTGATCCTGAGGCAAGCTGTGTCTGTTAAAATACAAATAAAATACAGGCTACAGTGACACATACCTGTAATCCCAGCACTCAGAAGGTGGAGACCAGAGGGTCAGGAATTCAACTGAATGTGAGCTCAGCTCGGGCTATATTAGACTCTGTCTCAGAAATAAACAACTGAATAGATGGTCTTGGTTGACTGATGTCTTTAAAAGATAAGGTGATACACAAGACAACACAGAAAATATGTTGCTAGGTAGAGATTACACAGCACTGTCATTTTGGTAAAGGAAGTATCCTGCTTTCTGTATCTACCTCCATTAGCTCCCAACATTTCTTTCTGTCTAACAGCGTCTAAAAACACCATGTGTCAATTCCTTGATGTCACCTTTTCTTTCGTGTCTCTTCTTCTGGACACAAGAATGTGGTCACAAGAAACTTTCCACTTATAACTAAAGTTGTGATGCATATATTAGGCAAATTTATCACTTGAAAGTAAAAATAAAGTAGAACAAAATTTTGCACATATTCTCTGCATTTCAGACTCATAAATTAGTCTTGTGATGTTGGCAAGGCAATATAAATACTTTATGATGTTGTAAAAGAAAGATGGTATGTATTTAAGATCACATTTTAATAGTTTTTAAAAACCTACCCCATTTAATTTCTTTTTCACATATAAAATTCTAGAATTTAAAGCTAGAAGGAGACTAAGGTAATCAAGTCCATATTGTATTTTTTATATAACCTATTACCTTGAATTTTGAACTGTCATTATTTCTGTCATTTTATAAAGTCTTTAAAGAAATGTGATTCTTGTCTCTGTCACTTACGTTTACTGCCATAATGCATGATGATCTCAGAACCCAGGGTCTCAAACTCAAGCACCAAGCCAGCATTTAAGTAAGAGATTGAGTAACTCCAGTCAAGTGATGCCCAAGGAACCCAAGTGCAAGCCTTCCTAAGCAGGGAGTTGCCAGGAGACAGTGAGGATAGGCGTTCCAGCCTGAATGTACTTCATTTTCCAGAGAGTAGGAAACTAAGTGCTAATCATGCAGTCATAAATTCTTCAGTTGTGTGTGTGTGTGTGTGTGTGTGTGTGCGTGTGTTTGTGTGTCTGTGTGTGGTGTTCCTCTGTATGTAAATTTCTTATGGCATAGTGATATATACCTGTGATCCTAGGACTCAAAAAGCTAAGACAGGATTGGCAGTTTCAGTTCAGCCAGCCTGGGCTGCACAGAGAGACCCTCTTTCAATACAGGTTGTTTTAGATCATCTCTTAGAGGCTTTGGGTCAGTAATGAGTTGAGTTAATTGTTTGCTGATGTTTATGGTAAAAATGACAGTATACATTGTTTTCAAATACACCGTCATTAGCATCTTGTATTATTGCTGCTAGCATTTGAAACATGACCTTGAGAGTCATAACCTATCATCTAATTGTCAAACTTGCTGATCATATTTTACAGATGATTAAGCTGTGATGTAGTGGGGACTTCTACAGAGACCTGTGGTCAGGTTAGCTGACTACATTGCTGATGTGATTTTTTTTTCACTAACATACATACCAATGGCAGGGAATGGCTACCATGCTGTTTGGCTATTAGAACCTTTCTTCTACAGACTTAGTATAGAAGGTGGATCAACCCCAGGCACCTCACATTAAAAGTAATAGAAACAATTGTGATGTTTTTCTTTTTCTTTTTTTGGTTTTTCGAGACAGGGTTTCTCTGTAGCTTTGGTGCCTGTCCTGGAACTAGCTCTTGTAGACCAGGCTGGCCTCGAACTCCCAGAGATCCATCTGCCTCTGCCTCCCAAGTGCTGGGATTAAAGGCGTGTGCCACCACCGCCCGGCTGTGATGTTTTTCTTTTACCAAAGAAATATACTTAAGCTTTGTACTTAAAAAAAAAAACTTAAAAAACTACTTACGTAGTACTTAACAAACATATTTACTGTGTTGGTATTATCACAAGCTGTTTAAAGAAATATGTATATTTTATAGACCTCAATACTATTGAAAAAGGAATGAAATATGATTGATATTAATGAAAATTTAGAAAGTTGAGAAATTCTACACTGTGTTATGACTTCTCACTCATTTACTTCCTCAGAGTGAGCATTTGCTGTCGATGTATGGGTAAATAATCAGCTCCCTTTATTGACATGTTTTAAACCATCGTTTTGTTTGCTGTGAAGGATTTTTATCATATGGATGAGTAGAAGACTCATCACACTGGTGGGTCCCACTTCAATAACTGTAGTCATTATACAGACCTATAAATCAGTTGTGTGCACACTTTCTGCTCCTCAGTCATCCATTTGTGATGTACCAGATGATCTGCTGATCATGTCATCTAACATATTCTCAAAGCACCCAATTGCCTTCCATAATATTAAGTACTTTTTCAGTGAATGTTTTCTGTAATTATTTTTGCTGCATTGATGGTCACCATCATGGCTTGAGTGAGCTATTGCAATGAACTCCTAAATTATGCATCATAATCAAATGCACTCTTCCTAGATTTCAAACGATTTCCACATTATAATGAAAAAGGCCTCTTTAGAATGCAGGCATAGAAGAATCGGGCTTAGGAGGTGACTCAGTGGTTAAAGTACTTGCCATATGTATTAGAACTACAGTTCAGAGCTCTAGATCCCATAGCAGATGGTTGTGGTGGCTGCCTATAATTACAGTGCTTGGTTCCAACAGGATCTCTGAAAAAAACTGGCTGATCAGCTTAGCCGTATCTGCAAGTTATAGGTTCAATTAAGAGATCTTGCCTCAGTGAAGAAAGTAGAGAGATATCTAGGGTTCTGACAACAACTTTGGGCCTCAGAATCCACAAGTGCATTCATAATAGACATATGCTGCCCTTTCATCTTGTTGATCATGTCTTTTGCTTTACAGAAGCTTCTCAGTTTCGTCTTCACCAACCCCACGTCAGACAGAGGACTGATCTCCAAAATATAAAAAAGAACTCTTGAAACTTGACATCAAAAGAGCAAATAACCTAACACAATTTAAAAAAAATGGGTTACAGACCTAAACAGAGAGCTCTCAACAAACTAATCTCAAAGACCTGGAAGACACTTAAGGAAATACTCAACATCTTTAGCCATCAGAGAAATGCAAATCAAAACAACTCTGAGGTGCCATCTTACACCTGTCAGAATGAACAAGATCAAAAACACTGAAAGCAGTTTATTCTGGAGAGGATATGGGGTAAGGAGAACACTCCTTCATTGCTGGTGGGAGTGCAAACTTATAAATTTGCACTTTGGAAATCAATATAGCAATTTCTCAGAAAATTAGGAATCTACCTCAAGACCCAGCAATACCACTATTAGGTATATACCCAAAAGGTGCTCAATCATACCATAAGAATATGTGCTCAACCATGTTTATAGAAATATTATTTGTAATAACCAGAACCTGGGAACAACCCAGATGCCCCTCAATCAAAGAATGGATAAAGAAAAGGTAGTACCTTTACACATGTGCTATACAACAAAAAAACTAATGATATCTTGAAAGCCAAATGGATAGATCTAGAAGAAACCATATTGAGTGAGGTAACCCAGACCCAGAAAGACAAATAAAATACTTATTCAATCATAAGTGGCTTTTAATCATAAAACAAAGAAAAAGTAGCCTACAGGCCACAAGCCCAGAGAACCTAGACAACAAAGAGGACCCTAAGAGAGGATATACATAGATCTACATAGAAAGGTGAAAAATACAAGATTTCCTGAGTAAATTGGGAGTATGTGGGCTAAGGAAGAGGGGAAAAGGAGAGAGGGATGAAGGGAGAAGTATGGAGAAAACTTGTATAGCTCAATAAAACAATAAAAAATATAAGCACATACATGCACATGCATGCATAATGCCATATACCTACACATGAATATGAGCCCCAAAATGTGCAAACACACACCTATTGAAGAATGAAAAACATGCAAATATAGACATTTATATTTTAAAGAACCTCTGGATGTGTTTGAAATAAGAACTCACTTTATAGTTAACGAGTCTACAGTGTAGGCACACGATGCAATAGTTCAGCATTTTCCCTTACTCACAGAGCCTTTGCAAGTGTTGGTCTCTTTCGTTGCATTGTTTATTTCTTTTCATTTACCCTTCTTCTTCTACCTGTGTGTCAATCTGGCCTTGCTTACCTTGAAAATCCCTCTTAGAGATCCCTCACTGAATGAAACCCTCCTTGTTATCTTAGACCATCTCTTAGCTTTTGAAATTCTTATCCTAATTATAGTATTTCATATACTTATATGAATCTTTTTTAATACATGTCTATTTATATACTGTAAGGCTCATGAGGTTGCATGGTATTTATATTTAATAATATCAAATAATAGTTATGTATAAAGAGCCAATAAGTGTGGTAGTTTATTAGCTTCTGTAATTAATGAAAGGCATTAGGCTAATATAAACATAGAAGTTACTCATTGGAATGAGTTCTCTTCATTGTGAAGGCTTATGGTGTCTGTCTTTGTACTTCATAGATGTGGTTTTTTAAAAAAAAAACTCTAGAGTATATGGACTTAGCAGAGTTTTACACTTAGGGCCACAAGGGCAAAGAGAGCTAATTATGAATCAGCCTGAGGTCAGACTAACTGTATTTGTAGTGCCTGCTATTTGAGTCCTGCCTAATCCCTATTGGAGTAGACTAGCATTGTTCCATTCAGAAAGGAGTGGATAGAGACTTATGTATCCCTAGACAAAAGAATGCATTATTCATGTGCTCTTAAGTTCATGCAAAGCAAAGTAAACTTAATGAAGATTTATATCGGAATCTACTTCCTGGTTTTAAAATACATTATTTCTTGGGTTTATCATGCAAGGGAAGTGGTAGAAACCCCATCCTCCAAGCTATTAAGACTCCATGAACACTGGAATAAAAAACACTCCAGGGACTTGTCTTTCATGAATTAGGGCGGGTGGTGGTTGTAGATTTTATGACATAATCAGTCATTTGTCCCCTCCACCCTTCTTTGGAAGAAGACATTGAGAAGAACTTTAATCACCATTGAATGGCGCTGTTAAGAACACAGTTTTGTGGAATGGAAGAGGGATTAGTGTTTTTACTTTAATCAAAATGTTTTATGTGAACTGACATAACATTCCTAACTCGCCAAAACAGATGCCTCTTGACCATGAGTTCAAAAGCCTGGTGTGTTCTCTCAGTCTGGGACATGAGGACACATGTCTCTTATGTTCTCACCCAGCCCTAAAGTCATTCTTAGCTATCACTTATTTCTAGATATTAAGCATACTGCCTTTGACAAAGGCAACATTGGTCATTTGTTGGAGGCATGAATGAGTAGAGAGATGGATGGAAGATAGATGAGTCAAATTATCACTATTCCTGGAATTATTCTGAGTAACTTTGAGCTTTGAATAATGAGTCCCAAACTTTGCTACCAGTTCCAGTACTTTTTATATTTTGACTTTCTGTTTATACCTATTTTTTGTTACATTGCACCTTTTTCTCCCTGTTTTTCTGTTTCTTTCTCTCCTCAAGAGGTTTCCAATGCTGCTGAATCAAAGGATAATATCAGTGTACCTTAACGTTAACACTGGAACCCTACTCTGACTGACAAAATCCAGCTGGCTTTTGTATTCTACTTTTTAAAACCTTTGACACGGGTTGTGTTAGCAAGTATTGCTACACAAGGTTTCCAATTTGAAAATCGGTAGAAAAGAGATAACTTTTAATTATCTTTGAATTGGGCAGCTTAACAGTTAAACCTAGTTCTCAGAGGCTGGCATATAGAAAATCCATTTGGGGCTCCTGTTTGAAAAGCCAGCCAGCCATTCTTTGAGCCAGTATAAAACCTTTTTCATCTGTATTCTCCTTTCAACTTCAGTAGTGTATAAAGAAAAGCACCTTTAGAGACAGACCACAAGCTGAAGTTTAAGACATTTAAGACATTTGTTTGAATGTTTGTGGTAATATATTGTAATAGTTATTTGAAACCTCAACATAATTTATCATTTCTGAACACAATAATAATAATATATCTACATTATTTGAAAGCAGTAATTTAAGATTATTTCCTTACTGTAATACGTAAAAGTATTTGTAAAGTGTCCTTCATAATAGTTAAAGTAGTTGGTCATTAGATCTCAGTATATAAGCCTATAATGTGGGTAATATTGTCACCCTCTATAAGGTTCTGTGAAGTTATAAAATTTGCTCAGGGTCATATATCAGAACTCAGATGTTTTTTAACTCCAAGCCGTGTTATATGCTGAATCATAAGCTGCCCGTTAGAGTTTAGTTTTATATTAGATATCCCCAGTGGAAACAATGTCTACCTAAATCCTGTGTCCAGTTTCATATTTTTGATAGTCGCTAAATGTACAAAATAAAATACTTGAAATTTTTATTAAAGTTGATAATGAATTGCGATGAAAGTATCAAAAAATAAAAAGAAAGGGAAACAAGATACTGATGTTCATGTCTGTAAGGAATGCATGACTCCTATGAGATTCCTGGATGAAGGCCCCCCTATGGATTAGGAAGAATAAGTGGTTGTGGTGGTTTGAAAGAAAATGGCCTCCAAAGGGAGTGGCACTACTAGGGGGTGCAGCTTTATTGAAGTAGGTGTGGCCCTGTTGGAGGAAGTGTGTCGCTGTGGAGGCAAACTTTGAGGTCTCATATAAACTCAAGCTAAGCCCAGTAAATGAGATCACTTCCTGTTGTCCGTGAATCAAGATGTAAGATCTCTCAGCTTCTTCTCCAGCACCGTGTCTGTCTGCATGCTGCCTTGCTTCCTGCCAGGACAATAATGGACTAAATTTCTGAACTATAAGACACCCTAATTAAATGTTTTCCTTAAAAGTTACCATGGCCATGGTGTTTCTTCACAGCAATAGAAAACCCTAACTAAGACATTGGTGATGGTGCTTTAGGAGACCCTTGAAGCAAACTTAGTAATATTCACTATGGGAGAGAGGTTATGAAAATCACTGATTGTGTCCACCCATATACAAGGTATCAAATAGAGCATGTGAAACCTCATCTTACAGTGTATTCCTGTGTTAGGCTTTTTGTGGCCTTAGTTTAGCATCATCCAATCTGCAAAGGAGCCATCTCTCAAAACTCCTTCCCCAAGCTCTCTTTGAGAACCCAATTTATTTGCTTTTGACATTTAAATAGATGCTTACCATTCTACATATTTTATAATAGCCATTACTTATTGTCATTCTTATTTTCCTTTGCTAGGTTGAAAAGTTCTGAACATATGGATAGGACCTTAATCATTTTTTTGTTAATATCTGATTTAATTCTGTGCTTCATTCAAACAGACTCCCAATAATTTTTTTTTATTTCAAATGGGTATTTATATTGAAATAAATACTTTAGCTTTTCTGGATGTGGTGAAAAAATTATAAATAACATTTTATCATTGAGTATAGATTTTAAACTGATTTTGAATTCTGGCACAATAATATGTCAAAAATGGTACCTTAACTGAGTGAGTAGTCTTAACTTAAAATATACTGCAAAGGTAAACTTCCTGGCCCAACAAAGAGAATTTCCTTTTTCATCTTTAGGAAAGAAATATTGGCAAAAGGAGGCTAATAGATATTTTCTCACATCTCCAAGTACTTGTGTTAGCATTTGCATCAAATCAGTTTAAGATTTCCAATGTTGCATCTCTAATACACTTTGTAAAGCTGCGGTGCATTTAACAGTAGATGTGGTTATGGAAAACTTTGGACTTGTGTAAAGAGTAAATCCTGGGGAAATCTTCAAACTTCCTCAGTTTCATAATTTCCTGTAAATTGCACGATAAAATGTGTGAATGCCAACAGCTGGTTTCCATAAGGGCATTGAGGCAGGGCTGTTATTTAGTTTCCCAAAGTCCTTCTTTGGTCAAATGAACCATACACACCTCAGCTTAGAATCTGGACTCTATTAAAATGCCACTTTTAACATACTCAGTCTTAGATTTTTAAAAATAATTTGTAGATAACTTAATCTATTTATCTAGATTGATATATATACAAGAAATTGTGAGATAGAACAGAGATTTGTAATATACATATTTCCCAGAACCAATAGCATAAAGTACCATGTGAGTACAGTATTCTGAGGAAGAAAAATAGACCTGTTCTGACAGGAGAGAAAAATTCATCATAGAAAGGAATGATCTCAGTTGGGGCACAAAAGTTGAACAGAATTTTTCAAGGCGATGACTAGAAGATGGAGGGAGAGCAGGACAGGAAACTGATATGGGTTTTTCAGATGCCTTTGGTCACTTGTGTGTTAAATCTTCCTTCGTTCCATTCACTGTAACAGCCTCACCTTTTCCCTGCCTACACATTCTCCAGAACTCCCCTCACCCTGTCTGTGAACTGCTTGTGTAAATCTGTTCATCCTTCAAGTTGTGAGGGGTTGGGGTTTCAAAGTATGAAACCACAAGATATATAATACCATTGGAAAGCATATCAATATCATTAATCTTTTAATTCCATTGTTTTGTGTGTATGTGTGCATGGTGAGCGTTTTTTTCTGTATGTATGCTTGCATGTGAGTGGGTGCACCTGTTTTGTGTAACAATTTTCTTTGAGATTAAACATCCTCAAGAAGTTCTTCAGTCAAGGTAGCAAATAAGTTAAATAGCTTCACAAAGTCCCTGAAACTGATCAGATTCACCAGGTCTTTCCCTACCCGAGTAAATAATAAGGCTAAGAATCCCTCTCAGAAGAGAAAGCCAACCTATAAAGAAGCTTGTCAGGCAAGAGCAACTGCTCAGAAGACTCAGAAAAACAACTGAGCTGCCTGGAAGAGAATAAGACCAACACCTAGATTGGACACGCTCCAACCTGTTGAGCTACCTGGAAGCAGTGCTGTGTGCTCTAGATTCCCAAGTTTCTGAGATGTCACCCATGTTGGCTGGGCTTTGATTCATTTTTCTTCCTGTAAGTAACCCCTTAGACGTTTATCAGTAGGCTGGAAATCCAAACTTTATTCCTTATCCTTATGCGGTAAGTTCTTTATTCACTAAATCACCCCTTGAGGTCCTACAATTTGTGTGTGTGTGTGTGTGAGAGAGAGAGAGGGGGGGGGTTGGAAGGAGAGAGGGAGGGAGGGAGGGAGAGAGAGAGGGAGGGAAGTGTTCTATAGTATGTGTGATGTGTGATATGTGAAGGCCAGAAAGCAACCTTGGGGGTCAGTTTTTGCCTTCTACTTGTTTGATACAGGGTCTGTTCTTCACTGCAGCATATGCTAAGTTAGCCATCATGCAATCTTCTGAGGGTTCTCCTGTCTCCATCTCCCATCTTGCCGTAGGGATGCAGGCTGGGATTACTAAAGATGTGCCACCATGCCCAGCTTTTGTTCATTCCTGACTTCTTATGACCCTGACTTTATGTTTGTATAAACATAAAGTCAGGGTCATAAGTCACTTTTACCTACTGAGCCATCTCCCCATAACAGAAGAGGTGTCATTTTATTCTGAAACTCCCAGTACCAGCAAATTTTCCTGTTGCTGTGATAAAAATATCCCAGAAGAGCCATTTAGTGGGTGAAGAGCTTGTTTTGGCCACAGTCTGAGTGTACATACAGTCCTTTGTGGCAGGTAAGGCCTGGGGACAAGTGGATGTGGCATCTGGTCACATGGCATCCACACAGAAAAGAAGAGCTTTGGTACTCAGCATGCTTTCTCCATCTGATTCCATCCAGGACTTCAACCTATAGCAGGGTGCCATTTTAAGGCTGGGTCTTCTTATTCTAATTAACATAATCTAGAAATCCCATCAAATACTTGGTCAAAGATTGGTCTCCAGGGTTTTTCTAGAACCTGTCAA
>NC_022009.1:33718678-33747555 GCF_000317375.1 Microtus ochrogaster | reverse complement strand
AGAGAAAACAGAAGAGACAGGAGAAGTCCTGCCTGCCCCTTCAGAGGAACAGTGGGGAAAAAAAAGAGAGCAAATTGACATTCATTATAAACCGCATCCCTTGATGTATTTGTACTTAATTAGGGCTCATATATACATTGTAAAGAATTGTACTTCTACATATATTAATAGCTACTTTCAAATCCTGGTGATTTATTTCGAAATTATGTAGTAAGTTATCTATGAAAAAATTAGTACAAATTTCAATAGTTGACCCATTACACTTATAAGTGTATATTGAAATATTTTGGACATTTTTTTAGCATCAAGGTGAGATTATATAAAGTCTTAAATAATACATATAGACACTTCTACATTTCAGTTAGGAAAATACATTTCAGTTAGTCAAATAATTCTACCTCTCTCCCTCATTACAAGGAGATGAAAACAAGGAAAAAGCTAATTAAAACTTGACAATGTGGTTTTATTTTAAAAGGGAAATGTAATGAACTCTTTTAATAGGTAACTTTGTAATTTTGAAAAAAAATAAAAATGTAATTTCAATCCAGTATCATAATACCACATTTACTTAAAGTATAAGATATATTTTAAATGAATATTGGAAATTTTAATTTTAGAAATAGATTTTTTTTTCAGATCTTTTACCTTGACTTACTTAAAACAGAGAATGTCTGCTTAGCAGCAAATGAGGAGGAAGAAAGAGTTTGAAACCACAGACTATTCTAAACTGGAGCTGAGCCTCTTTCTCAAACATGAAACCAAATCTCCAGTCACTCATAGGCATGTGGCATTTACTGTGCTTGCCCAAGCAGACTCAGGGAGTGGTGCCCATGCAAGGGCTTAGACAGAGAGATGATGTTTCGGCCTCTGAGGGGAGGGCTTCTTCCATAAAACACAGAAAGAATGGAACAATACATTCACATTTTTTAACGAGAAGGGAGCCTCCTTCCTTTTCCATTAATTTCTTACTGATTGGTCATGCTAAGCAGAGTACTTCCTCTTCACTGTAATTCACAAGTCAGGTCTCAGTTCGGATTGCTTTTGACCTCAGAAGGAGGCATAGTTATTGTGTCAGCAAGAATTGAGTAGGCTCTGAAGTGTGACCTGCTAGCAGACAAGTGTGCCTTAGCCTTCCCTCACAGAGCTGGACCCAGCATGATACAAAGCTGGGCTCAGCATGACCATCCATTTATAGAGAATTATGGGGTATTTGTGGCTCGTCTATTTAAATTCAGGCTCAAAACATTTTCTCCTTAAGTGCTGGCTCTGTAATTAGAAAGCAAAATTCAACTTGATTTTTTTTTTTGTACATTGATTTACCTGCTCCTTCTTGTGTTTAAAACTATCGAATCCACTTGTCTTTATCAGCTGATAATGACAGATCATTATTTTATGTATATTAAATCATGCATTTGGCACATTCCTTTCTTAAACAACAAAATTACTTGAGCGCTTACAAGATGGTACACCCATATTGCATTTAAATGGTTTGCATTTTCGCATGTAACGGCAACCTGTAACATATGCCGTCACTTGAGTCTAACAGAAATTTTCAGTAAATACAGGTAAAAGTATCTTTGCCCAAATTCCTTTCCTTGTTTATGACAGAAGCAAAAAATCTCAAGTAAAAACCATACTGACATTTTGAAGCATTTTCACTCATGTTATTTACACTTTTCAGTTTATTGAGTTTGATTAAACCTAATCTTTTGATCTTTTGTTTAGCATCTTAAAGTTATTGGGCCGAAAAACTTATAACCTTTACAGTCCCAAATTAACTGTTACACGATTTTGTTAATCAGTGGAGCAGTATGTACTGTGGAAAACAGATTTATTAAAGTTTTATAAATGATTCATGGCTGCATTCCTATTGAGAAAGGAAAGTTTTATGACCTCAAGGTGAAGTACACCATCTTTCTCCCTGACCTAATGTATGATGACATTTGTAAAGAAACAAAAATTATAATAAAAATGCTGAGGTTAGGGACATTTTCCGTTTACGAATTCTGACATTATTTATGATATTAGGTACAATTTCTGAGTCATTGTCAATGTCTTATGTTTCTAGGCACAGCAACATCTGCCTACCGAAGAAATCAGATAGGATTAAGCTGCTTATTTTCTGAATTAATAGAGGGAAAAATTATAAGAATAATATAAAATGCACAGTAATTTAAAACTCACTTATAATTTGCCTTTGAATTCACTCTGCTTTTGTAGACAAAGCAATATATTTACCCTTGGGAGGCAATCTTAGTGTGGGCATCCCTCAGACTAATCTGTTGCCAACTGTTATTATCCATGTGGCTAGCAGTGTTGCAAGATTTAACACAAAAATACAGAGTATTAAGCTACATTGTATTTCAGAAAAGAAGAAATACCTCCCTTTTAATTTAATACCAATACTACCTGAGACAAAATTCTGCTCAAAATTCAATCTTGTTTACCTAACATCCACACTTAGTGGCCCATCCTGTATTTAATATTATACCTTTAGGAAGGAATGTTGCATGTGCCTTCATTCACTTGGTAGCTACACAAACTCCAAATAACGTTTGGAGATGCAGAGTAGAGAGAAGGATAAGATGAGTCCCACTGAAGGATTGAGGTAGGGTGGTCATGGTGGTATGTTCCTGTTACCCACCACAAGAAGCAGAGATAGGAGAGCTGCCACACATTTGAGGCCATTGTAGTCTAAGAGCAAGCTCCAGGCCAGCTGGAGCTGTCTAGCAAGATGCTTGCTCAAAACACAACAAAATGGAAAACAAACATTAATTCAAGAAAGTCTTACCTTGGGAGCACCCTGGGTTGGAAAAGACTTCTCTGATATCTTTAGAACCAAGTTAATGACAGTTTTATGCAAAGGTCAGAAATAATGTCTGACCTTTATTCATTTATATGTCTGTGGTAGTTATGTGTGTATGCATGATACCTATGGTATTATGCTCATGATTACACTTGCAGGGGCCAGGGCGGGATAGTAAACATCTTCTGTTGCTTGCCCCTGCCATTTTTCACACAGATCAAGTATTTCAATGAGTATGAAGTTCTCCATCTCAGTTATCCCTGTTGGACAGAAAATTCTTAGGTGCTTTCTGTTTCTACCCCTTAACATTGGGGTTACAGGCAAGTACAGCTAGGTCTGTCTTTAAGTGGGTGCTGGGGTTTCGAACTCATGCTCTTCAGTTGTGGAGCAAGCACTCTTACCCACTGAGGCATCTCCTTAGCTCCATAAAGAAATCCATCAAAAAGGGTAGAACGCAGCACAACAAGAAAATGCAGCAACAAAACTGTGCATTCAATATTTCTTCTCTTTCCTTCGGTGGTGAAATTATCAGAGAAGTAAATGAAATTCTGCCATAAAATCACCATAAAATTCACTGTACCACTGCAAATGACTGAGTCAATGAGGACCAGTCTGTTCAAACAGGAATTCCCGAATCTGGTCCTAAGATTAAAAGCTAAGTTTTTGACAGTAGTTAGGGGAAGTTACATTATTCAGAGTTAAATGATTTCACCCTAATTTTAGTTTCAAATGCTGGTTATAGACTCTTTATAAGATTTAGGTACCTCAGCTCGTTGCTGAGCTGTACATCCATTCTCTAACCATGTATTATAAATGTTACATTAATCAGAGGAAGCGAAGAAGGAAGAACGGATGTCAGTTTTGGAAAGGAGCAAGGTAATATGGCTCACTGTTAGATTTAATGACTTAATTTATTGGTGATATTTTTGGAACACTTTCTTTACTCTTTGAATTAATTTTTACAATGCAGACTTCTTGGACATCTACATATTCTTTAGCCTGCTTCACAAGGGTAGTGCGTTCTTCCCTACCCATCCTTGCTTAATAGTATAACTTAAATTAACCCATAATTTTGTCTATGTTTAGCCACGTGGCTTGGTACCTTATATCAGTGAGGCATTTTCATCTTGTTTCCTCTGTGTCTGGCTAGTGACTGCATCTCTGCTTTCCTCTTCCCAGAATTCTCCTACTCTTGTCATTCCACTTATACTTCCTGCCTGACTACTGGCCAATCAGTGTTTTGTTAAATCAATGTGAGTGACAAATCCTTACAGTGTACAAGAATATTTGTCCCATAGCAAACAAATCTAAACCTGATGCAATATTTGCCAATGTTATCTCTAGCATCAATGCATAAGTACTTATTATTAGTAAAGACCAATTATACAATAATTAATGTTATTAGCATTTTGGGTTAGTGACTCTGCATTCAAATAAAAAACTTTAATGATACTTATGTGACTACTATAAATAAAAGTCAAAGAGTCCTTTAAGTGCCACACACTTCTGTCTTCTCTCAGAAGGATTTGCGGAATAATGTAGGGAACCCTTCAGAAATCTAAAACCTCATTCTAAAGAACACAAACATGACTAGAGACAGTAACATGCGTTGAGGCAAAATAATGCCAAAAGAAAGTAAGACAAAGCAGGGCTTGTTCATAGACTTAGGCTCTTTTCTATGACATCCTTTCCAGGACTCCCAGTAACATTAGCAAGCTGCAGCCCCTAAAACAATGCTGAGGTCTCATGGCAGTGTGTGCATGACTGTATCTTACGAAACTATGTACTCAGTGGTGATAACTTTTAAACTTTGTATTGCCAGAACCTGCAAGAGCCCAGAAGTCAGAACTTGGTACATCTATGAATTATGATATGGATGGACCCATTTTTTGATGTCTGAATTTCACAGTTGTTTATTCCAGAACATCTTAACATCCCCTGGATGTCTTAACATATCTTCAGCTACAAGGTGGCAGCCAAGGTCCTAAGACAGCTAAGTTGGGTACACAACCTTTCTAGCACACATGATTAAATGCACCAGGAAGGTTCTTTGGAACTTCCCTCTGAGGTTCACCTTCCATATTAGGAGTCAGCCTCAAGTCCTCTGTAATATGCAGTCTCTAGCTTTAACACACATGGTTTAGCCAAATAGAAAGTTAAGGTATTTTAATTTTATAAAACAAAGCTTCAATTTGGTCCCTAAGCTCCTCGTGTTCTCTGTTGCCTGCGTCTCTCAAATGTAAATCAAAAACAAGAAGAAATTATACTTTTCATCTGTAATTTTTTTTCCTTCATTGTGTGTGATATTACTTTAACTATGTAAAGATGTGTTACATTTATTTATGTTGCAGAATATTACTTTAACTATGTAATGGCATGGTACACTTGTTTAGGCTGCATTTGTTTAATTGTGTGGCGATGCATTGCATTTGTTTTACGTTGCCTGCCTAAGACACCTGATTGGTCTAATAAAAACCTGAACAGCCTAATAGCTAGGCAGGAGAGCAACACTGATAGTTGTTGGGCAGAGAGAATACATAGGAGGAGGAATCTAGGCTTAAGGGAGAAAAAAAATGAGAAGGGAATGAGGAAAACTTCTGGGGCCACCCAGCCAGGCACCACTAACCTGTCAGATATGGAATAGGATATATAGAGTGAAAGAAAGGTAAAAAAGGTCCCAAGACAAAATGTAGATGAAGAGAAATAGATTAAAATAAGCTATAAAAACTAGTGGGACAAGCATAAGATATGGCACAGCATTCATTACCAATAATAAATCTCTGTGTTATGATTTGGGAGCTGGTTGGTGGCCCAAGGGAAAGGATGCTATACTTCATGATCAGTGTGGATATCATTTCTTGCAATTCTTTTCTTTGCATGTAATCTATTTCTAAGTAATAGAGTTCTATAACAGTGAAATGTTGTATGTAATTAACTTTTATATTTATTACTGAGCTTAGGACTATAAATCACTCTTATTTAGAACAAATATGAATTTTTCATACCTTATAAGGATATTACTGATAAATAATTCAACTTCTGAGTTCATTCAACTGATACATTCTTCATCCAGTTATCACCCCGTCTCAAGTCAAACTCTATCATCTCAGACAAAACTCTTCATTACACTCCATATCTCCTGATCTCAGCATATAAGATATATTTTAGACCCTTCCTATCTATCCCCAGGAGGTCATCAGGGCCAGCCTAACATATTTTTCCTTAGAACTTAGCATAGAGCTTGGCATAAAGCATATGTTAAAACATAAAAACACAACCAAAACAAAACAAAAAAACAACAAAAAAGGGATCCTTATTAAACATGTAGTTTTCATGTGATGTTTCGAATACATGGATTGGTCTGTGCTGTGAGGGAGTCCACGTGAGGAAGAGATGAACATTTAAACACATCAGTGAATTTAACAGCACAGGAAAATGGAATGGATTCAGGGGGAGCAGAGGAAGAGGAGTTGCTGTACGAAGGATCAGGCCCAACCACAGAGGAGCTGTAAAGTATGTGAGGACACAAGATCACTTTCCACGCACTTGGGACAGTACGGGATTTTACCAGATCTAGGACACATTATAAACTATGTAATAAAAACTAAAGTATACACTTAGGAAAAAAAAATCTGTTATGGAAAAAAATCCATACGTATGGTATTTTAAATATCTGGAGACAACTTGGCCTGATGTAATATATTCAACTAAATTCTGGGATGGAATGCTCAAATTAAACTTATTTTGAAAGCAGGCTTTTAAAGGTACTTTGAAAGGCAATTACCATATCTTTGTTTTACATTTATTCATTTCTTTTGTGTGTATGTGAGTGTGGGTGTCTATGCCATAGCAAAGGTGTGTCTGTCAAGGAGTAGAGGTCAAAGGACAATCTGCAGTAGGTGTTTCTTTGCTGTCAGAATTATATCTTCCAGAAATAAAGCCACATAATTAGTCTTGTTGACAAGTAACCTTACCAGTCGAACCATCTTTCTGGCTCAGCTGTCTATGTGTGTCTTAAAGCAGTATTACGTATTAATTTTGTGCTCCTTTGTTTTATGTCTTTCTAAGTATCAAACAATATCTTATTTATAATACTGGTAAAATAGAAAGAATATACAAAATAGAAAGTAACTATTTAAACTATTAAAATATTAACAGCAAAAAAATAGCTAATTACTTATGCTGGGCATTTTTATTTGGTATTTATATATTGTCTAGTTTTTAAAGAGTTTGATGTGTATGAGTGTTTGCCTGCAGGTATGTATGTAAAGCATATGTGTTTCTGATGCTCTTGAAGTTCCGAAAGGGATTCCCTGGAACTGGAGATACAGGCGGTTTTGAGCTGTCTGATGTGGGTGCTAGAAGCTGAACCTAGGTCCTCTGTAAGGACAGTAAATGCGCTTAACTACTGACCCATATTTCCAGGGTCCCTGTCCCCATATTATTGTTGATAAGATCAATAACACTACACTACACTTGATAGCTAAATTGCAAGACCACTTTTACAAACACGACATTCTCAAACTCTACATGTCTTTTCCCTTTTTCAGTCCTGTAACAATTCTAGCATAAATGTTCTATTATCATTGACATTTTTGAAATGAGAAAACTATACAGTAGAGCCATGGTTTACTTGAGATATAAAGCTAATCAAACCATAATGGGAATTAAAATGCAAGCAGCCTCGCATGCCAATAAAAGGGTCAAGTTAATTCTCCAGGGAATATGAATGTATTTCCAGGCAAGCTGTTTTTAATAAATTTTGAAGCTAATGGAGTGTCTTTGTAGTCCAACCTTCTTTCTATTAATACCTGCTACTATGGACTGTACTGTGTTTTGGGGCATGGTGGAGCACACTTGCAAGTCGAGCGCTTGTGAGCTGGAAGCAGCAGTGTGTGTGTCGGTCTAGGCTTAACATAATGTATGGAGTGAGGCTCTGCCTCAAAACAACAAAAGATCACATTGTATACACCCTTTAATATCCCTTTAAGTTTTAATTTTCTTATTATCAATGTCATATACATTTTGAAATGTTAGATGTGATAAATTTGAAGACTATACTGGAAGCAATGTATGAGTAGAATCTAGAGTTATGACTTCTCTTCATTACAAATTTCACATTTAATTTTCAGCTTATAGTTCATTACATAAAGGTGAGGCCACTATCCATGGGAAAGGGTTCTCCAACAAAATGGCGGGTCTACATGTGAATAGTATTACTAGTTCTCATCAGGGACAACTGTGACCACTTATATCAATATACTAGAGCAAAGGGAGAAATCACGTCATTTTGAATTTGTTATATTTGTTTCAATTTTTATTTCCCAATAAGTGGCTTTACATATCTTCCCTTACTTGTAGTTACCATCTATACCATCTTAGTACAGTATCTCTTTAAGTATTTTATATATTTCTAATTGGTTTATTTTCTTAACATTGTAATTAAGAATTCTTCATATTCTTCATATATTGAGGATGCAATTCCTTTGTTGGCTATGTGCTTTTTATTTTTCATTTTTGCTGTGTGTTTTTGAGACAGGGTTTTTCTTTATCACTCTGATTATCCTGGAACTCACTATATAGACAGATTGGCTTTGAAGTTTGGAGTTCAGGGAGATTCACCTTACTTACTTTGCCCCAATCTGCTGGGATTAAAGGCATGTGCCACACCTGGCCAGATCTTCAACTTTTAAATTTTACTTGGTGAGTTTGTTTTCACCCTAGTAACAGACTTTCACAAAAGTTTTTTTTTTTTTTCTTTGCAGCTTTGGAGCCTGTCCTGGAACTAGCTCTTGTAGACCAGGCTGGTCTCGAACTCACAGAGATCCACCTGCCTCTGCCTCCCGAGTGCTGGGATTAAAGGTGTGCGCCACCACTGCCCGGCCACAAAAGTTTTTATGGCTAAGTATGTATATTCCCTTCTTGGGTTATAATGTTGGTAAAAATTTTCAGAAATTAGCTTAGCAAAAATCACAAGTATCGTATCTACTGTCTCTTTGAAAAACATTATCTTCAGAACACTTTTGCTTGGCTTATAACATCTTTATTGAGGTGTAGTTCAGTCACTGTAAACACTTTGGTGTGGCTGCTCTTGCAGAGGACCAGGGTGTGATTCCCAGCACCTGCATGCATGGTGGATTACAATGGGTTTCCCTTTCAGAGATAGCCAGAGACACAAAGCATCTTCAAGACATCATGTAACAGTGAACGTGTGTATGATTACAGTGAAGAATGTTATTTTCCAGTACTGCTCACCGTAATGGTAGAGGCTAGCCCACTGATCATTGAGAAGGAACAAGGGATATTGTTGAAAATTCAGATGAAAAAAATCATAGTTGTGCCAATACCCACCTATTTCTCATTAAGAAGAGTTTAGAGGAAAAATGTGTCCAGAAATTTGGCGGGGTTAGGAAGGAAAGGAAAGATCATGAGAGTCACTGCTGGTGCCTAATGTACTAGCAAGGGTGCAAAATCAAGAGCCTGTGAAGTAAGGGTCCTAGACAGAAGTAAAGATATTCAGGAGATACCAGTAAAGCAGTTCCAATTGCGTTCAGTGACTAGACATACAAGAAAGTAAGAAGTGAGAGATAATTCTTGAATTTCTGGCTTGAGAAAGTTCTCTATCCTCCCCATTTCCCACCTCAAGATTTCTTTCTGTAATACACGTCATGACAGAAGGAAGTGTGTGTGTGTGTGTGTGTGTGTGTGTGTGTGACTATCTTAGTGTGTGATGCCATGAACTAAAATTGATGTAGAAAGTCTAGCAAAGACTGATAGAACCCAGGTCTGGACATATTGAGGCACAGATATTAAACAGACACTCAGATGGCCCTGTTCCCTGGGAAGCTTGTATTCAATGCAGAAATCAGACTGCCTGTGCACATATGGGTTTTACCAGGACGATATAATGAATGTAAAAGAGTGCTAGAGTCCTTTGATGTAATACACATAGCCTAAGGAGAAAGGGGGGAGTGAGATTTGGAAGAGGGATAGGGAAAAGGTGTGGTTAGAAGCCAGAATGGAAAGAGTATTACCAAGATTAGTGAGGACAAGCATGAATGCTCCATAGTACTATGCATTGCAAAAATGTGAGGAGATATTCAAGGTCACACACACACACACACACACACACACACACACACACACACACACCACACAGGTCCTCCTTGGACTATATGGTCCCCATGTGAAGTTTTTTGCTTTTTTTTTTTTTTGCATTCCCACCAAGGTTTTGTTGACTATGAACCGACTGAGGAGCACAGTTCTTTGTGTTGAAGACAGAGCTTCCAGTGGACAAGTCCCTTCCTGACCTCTGTACTCATTTCCACTTGTACAGATGAATCTCACCCCAGCTTCCTCCTTATCACTCCCAGGTACTCAGATGAGTTCTGAGATTATGATCGCGTTCTTGCTCAAGATGACATCTCCCTGTGACATATTGTTAAGATATATTGCATGGCCTGATGCACAGGAGTTGGGGACTATCATGCGACATATTGCTTTAGGAAACTGTATCTCTCAATTGTATCTCTCAGGCTTTGTCTTTGAGGGGTTATCTCTTTCGATCAGTTTTGTATTTCCAATACTTTACAAAGTGTCTACAACACAATCACCATTCAATATACACAAAACGTTTTTATTCACTGCTAAAAGTCAGATACCATATAACTTCTTTAAGGAATGGTTAAGGAAACAAAGAGATGGAAAATCGTGGGAAAATTTCCATGAATTTCTATCAGAGATGTTATCAGAGAAATGAGGACAGATAGGACTTAGGAGACAGTTGAGCTCAGGGAATGGTGATAGAATGTGTACAGTCAAATGCCATGTCTGTCTTGGCACTGATGTCTGTTTAGAATGATCACATAACTGTTCTGATCACCTAATCATGTCTGTCATTTATCTATGTCATAAGGATGACAATTATAATCACCAGATTTCTGAATATGGTCATTTTCTTATTTAGTGCATTAAAAAAAAACAACTCAGGACAGTGTCTGGACGGTATTGATCTGTACATATTAACTTTTACTTTTTATAATCTGTCACATCTCGGTTCTCCCCCTCCTCAAGGTTTCCTTCTATTACATATATGACTAACTTAGAAACAAGTCACTTCTTGGCCATGACAAATGCTCTAAAATTAATTTTATCTCCAAGCATGTTCCTAATTACAGGTCTCACTCAATCTTCCAGTGACCTGTGTGGGTATAAGACCGTTAGGATTTCATTAGTCCATTTTGTGATGCTCTGGTTGAAATCACCCAGCCACTCCCTACATGTAGGACACAATTATTTCAGCTGACATTTGCACGTTACTATACACTTCCCCATTTAAAATTACACGACCCTGCCAATGGTTCATTATATGTGCCTTTCTTTTCAAGGAGCAACAATAAGAGTCTATTGGACTTGGTCTTCTAACTGTGCAATAGAGACTGACAGCATCTCTATGACTTCTTTCATAGCAGAAATCTACCATTTATGTCAATGGAATGTACTCCAGGATATTGAAGCAAATTCTATATCATCGCACAGAAACCCAGAAAAGCGGCTTTGAAGAGAAGTTAATTATTGCTTATTTTAATAGAACATCAACAAACAATAATGGCTATATAAATATGTAAAAAAGATCTTTATAGACTTAAAAAAGGTAAAATACTGAGTGGAATTTGTATGTTTACATTTAATCCATTAAGACATGGATGTAAAGATAAATGACAAATTATATGTGAGTTACAATTTGCAAAGTTATTCTAAATATAAATGAAACTTATCAAAATAAAGGAAACAGCTAATGACTAATTAAAAAATTAGTTAAAATATGGTGGCACATCCCTGCTATATCTGAACCAAGAATCAGCTGTTTGAAGCCAAAGCAAGATAAAATACGTGTGCACACAGTAACAAGGGTTTAATATCTACACAGCAAACATCATCTGACTAACACTCTTGAACACAGCCTATTGCCAACTTATTTATTGTCTTTCAAATTTAATTACAAACTTTTCAAAAGTTTTTTGTATTTTATGTATATGCGTGTCTTGTTTGCTCAAATGTATGTGCTCTGTGTACATGGTTGGTGTCTGCAGAGCCCAGGAGAGGACACTAGAGTCTTTGGAGCTGGAGTTACAGGCTGTTGTAAGCACTCATGTAGGTCCTGGGAACAGGACCAGGTCTTCTGTAAGGATAACCAATACTTTTAACTGCTGATGAATCAATTCAATTACATTATTCTTTTTAAAATAATTTAAAATTAATCTCTAAAACACTTCAAATTCTCATGATAAAGGAATCTTTAAATTATATATATCATATATAATGAAATGTTTTGTAGCTTAAGATATGATATATCATTAAAAATCCCTTAAGAAGACTGAGACACATCATTTGCTGATGTAGGAGAAGGAAAACATAAAGAGAACAGATCAGATGAGAAGATAATACTTCCTTACTATAACAAGAACACAGGCATACAACAAACATTTTATTGTGGGTATATTATTATTTATGCATTTGCTGATATATAGACACATTTCCATAGAAAATTATTGGATAAATAAATTTTTAAGAAATTTTGACAGAGAATGTAGTTTGAATATTAAATGATTAGAATGCTCACCAGTCTGTATTTTCTATTATATAGAGTTAACGTGTACTTATTTATATAGGAATAATTTTAAAGAAATTCTTTAATTCACAGAAACAGACATTCAAAGTCACCAAGTCAATCATTCTCAACCTGTGGGTTGTGACCCTTTCACAGGGAGTACATATCAGCCTGCATATCAGGTATTTATGATTCATAACAGGAGAAAAATTACAGTTATGATGTAGCAACAAAAATACTTTTATGGATGGAGGTTACCACAATGTGAGCAACGGTTTTAAAGGAAGCATTAGGAAAGTTGAGAACCACTTAGTGACTAAGTAATTATGTTGTGGGATTTTATTCTATATACCAGAATCTTAAAGTGTTAATTTAACAAAACATCTTCAGGATATTTGTTTTGATAAAGTATCAGAAAATAAATATATAAAAGAATTCAGTTTTGTACTCTGAAGAACAGAGGTAGAAGGGTCACAAGGCAAGGCAACGCAGCCTGAGCAACTCAAAAAGTAAATTGTAACAGCAGTTTGGGAGATGCAGTTCAGTGGTAGAGCGCTTGCCTAGCATGCAGGAGGACCTCTTTAATCCCTGACACTCCAAAAGAGGCAAGGTTTCTTTGGATATTCATAGGTTATTACATTAAAAATTTCGGAACAAACGCTAAATGTGATAACCACTTTCTGTAACCTCAGCACTTAGAAAATTAAGGCAGAAGAGGATTACGGTGTTGTTGAGATGTGTTTGGGCCACACTATGAGTTCCAGGCCAGTATAGGCTAACATGAGACTCAGTATCAAAAATAACTAGCCTAAACAGAGAAGCGATAGAAACAAGAAGCAAAATGTTACAAAAACATGCATTTCAACAAAAGTTTAAACTTTTAACATATATTTTAACTAGATTAGGAAGCACTACACTTTTTGTGTGTGTGTTTAGCCCTCATTCTCCTGGAACTCACTCTAAAGACAAGGCAAGACTTAAGCACAAAGATCTGCCTGCCTCTGCCTCTTGAGTGATGGCATTGAAGGTGTGCACCACCACCAGTCTGGACGCATTACATTTTTAATGGTTCGTTCCAGTCAGATACTAACAAAGTAAAAATTACACAGAGTGTGTTAGAATATCAGTTATGTTAGTTTGTATCTGGTTGAAAATACAAAGAAAGGGTTAAAGATATGCAATTTCTACAAATTGTATTTCTACAATTTCTACAAATTGTATTTGTAGAGCTATAATTTTTTAAAAGTTTTCTTATATCTATTTTTCAAGATAGTCTAATCTTTAAGAACAAATCATTTTTTATCATTAAAATTCAATAAAACATAATTTTAAATATACCTAAAAGTAGAGTGGGAGAAAATCCAGTGACTTTTAAGTGCTACGTGTTAAAATACTACTACCCCAAAATATCTATTGCTGAGGATCTCTCAAAAATTTATTATTTATAAAATTTCCAAGTGTGTGTTGAGTAAGACTTTTGTTTTATACTAACATAAAGAATCTAAATTTTTATAGCAATTTTCAAATTAACACATTGGTTTTGGTCTTTATCTAGCATGCTATTTGTAATATAGGAAAAAAGAAGCATTGTGTTTCTCAGTGCTTAACTGGCAATCAATTCTAAAAGATCTCTTCTTCTGTACCAATCCTAGCTACTTCCTTAATACTTACATCTTAAATACATACAATATGTGGAGTTTCACAGAATAATACATTACCACTGCCTTCTCAAAAAGACCACACTTTTCTGTGGATATAGATAAGCAAAAGCACTCCATTTACTGGTATACAAGGCATGGTATAATAAAGTCTTTTTACCCCATAGAATCTGAATGACCCCTATTTAGGCAAATAAAATTTCATCTCAATCCCTTGTTTAGCAAAAGAAAATAGAATAAACCAACAGATAAATTAACTAATTGTTTACGCACTGAAATATCAGTGCATTAATGCACTTTAATACATGCTTATGCAATGAGAGTTTCATATAAAACCAAGAGAGAGGCTCTGAATATGATTTAGTGGGTCAAGTGGTTGCTCTGCGAGTGTGAGAATTTCAGTTTGATCTCCAGAACAAATGTAAACAAAGCTGCCCACAATGAAATTACTTATAATCTCAGCACAGGAGAGGGTGACAACTGTAAATCCTGGGGCTGCTTGGTCAGTCTACCTGGAGAGTCCTATGCTAGTAAAAGAAGCAAAATAAAGAAGACAAAGTATTTGGTGTCTGTACTAAAGGCATATGCTACCCCTCCCAGCATGCTTACATTATTTGTATGCCACAGTTTTAAAAATTATTATGCATTTAACAAGTAGGTATTGTGCAGTTCCCACTACCAAAGAATTAAGTTTACAAAGATAAATGGAAGTGGGTTCTGCCTCACTAGAAGCACCTTATGACCCAATGAATGAGGTAGAGGTAGAAAAGTCTCATGACCTCAATATAGTTAATGCTGTGATAAATAAAGTGATCAACACATGCTAATGCATTTTTTATTGATTTAGTTATTATCCATGCAACATATATTATTATTGAATTCTTGCTAGGTACTGGGATCAATGCTTAATGTAATGCTGAATAAAAAATTACTATAGACCCTATTATCATGAGGAAAGTGATGATAGTATCAAATGATAATATCATCGTAGAAAGTTTATTATTTATTCTTTATAATACCATTTTGAAAGTATTCTTGTAAACTCAAAGACTGTATCTATGGTGGTTTGATAGCAAATGGCCCCCAAAGAGAGTGGCACTATTAGGAGCAGTGTGTCCTTGTGGAGATGGGCTTTGAGGTCTCGTTTCTCTACCTTTACTCAGTGTGTCAGTCAGTCAACTTCCTCCTGCCTTCTGGTCAAGATATAGCCAGCACCACATCTGCCTGTAGGCTACCATACTCCCCATCATGATAATAATGGACTGAACCTCTGAAACTGTAAACTGCCACCTCAATTAAATGTTTTCTTTGTAAGAGCTGCCATGGTCATGCTGTCTCTTCACAGCAATAGAAAAAATTAAAAGCTAATAAGAAAGAAGTTGGTACCAGAGACTGGGGTATTGCTGTGATAGGCCTGACCATGTTTTTACTTGGAGTAATATGGACTATGGCACTTTGGGTTTGGAAAGCAGAGAACTACTGTAAGTACTCCTTAATGGTGCATACTAGTAGGAGCATGGAAGACAGTGGTGCTGGTAATGATCTGAAATGCTGGGAACTCGCTTAAGAGGTTTCAGGGAAGAATTTTAGTAGGTTGCCTTGAAATCATTCTTGAGATATTTTGGTGAAGGAAGTGACTTCCTTTTGTCCTTGTCAGAAGAGTCTCCCTGAGGCTAAAATGAAGAGCTTTGGATTAATTCCATAGGCAGAGGAAATCTCAAAAGAGTCTAGTATAGACTCTCTTGTATTGATATTAGTGATAACTCTAATGAAGTTTTATAATGAAAAGGAACAAGAAAAGTAGAGTAAATTACAAAAAGTTAAGTTTTGAGGAGAAAAACAGCACAGAAAGTAGAACAAAGCTAAATTCTGTGTTCAGGAAGATAAACAAATTAAGAAATGGAATAAATGGAGTGACGACCTTAGGGCAAGATCGTAACCAGCTCAGTTTCCAACTTGTGATAAAGGAACTAAAGAAAAAAAATAGAGCCAGGTGTGGTGGGGCACAACCTTAATCTCAGTACTGGGAATGCAGAAGCTGGCAGGTCTCTTGCCTTTTCTACAGAGCAAGTTTCAGGACAGCTAAGTTGTGAAAGACAGAGTTGGTGAACAAGGGGGCCATATTCTAGCACCAGAAAGCAGCAGAAGTTGACAGTTTCAGCTACGTTGTTCTGGATTTAGTTTTAAAGACAGAAGAAAGGATATAAGGATTATGCACTGAAGCCAGGCATGTGTCAGCGGTGTTCCTGAATGGAGGCCTCGTAGAGAGGTCATTGCATGAAGCTGTGAAGCTAAAGCCTGTATCACCTTGGAGAACCACAGATGTAGAGGTGCAAGAGTCGTGGAATACCTGCCGAGGAGAGCTGCACACAGGGAGTGGAACAAGCCCGGGAGCAAGAAACATGTTGTAGTCAACAAATCATGAAAGGAGTTGGAGATGTGAAAAACTCTTTGACATCAGACATGGAGGTGGAAAGTTTGCAGTTTTCCCAGCTGAATTTTGTTCTTGCTTTGGTCTAGTATTTCCATGCTATGTTCTCTTACCTGCATTTGAGAATGGTAAAATATATCCTATGCCATTATATGTTGGAAGCATGTGATCTGTTTTTTTATTTTTATTTTTATAGGGGATTATAGTTAAGAGATTGCCCTGTGTCTAACATGAGACTTTGAAATTTGAAACAAGTTTGAGTCTATGAGGGGACTTTTTAATTTGGACTGAATACATTTTTTTTTGTATTATGATATAACTATAAGCCTTTGGGGGCCAGGGAGTGGAATGCGATGGTTTGAAAGAAAATAACCCTCAAAGGGAATAGTAGTATTAGGAGGTGTGGCCTTGTTGGACAATGTGTGTCACTGTAAGGCAGGCTTTGAGATCTCTCTTGCTCAACCTTCCTTCTGTATGACAGTCAGTCAAGCTCCTTCTGCTTTCTGGTCAAGATGGAGACTGTACTACATCTGCCTGAAAGCTGCCATCCTCCCTGTCATGATGATCATGGACTGAACCTCTGACACTGTGAGCCATCACCTCAATTACATGTTTCTTTGTAAGAGTTGCTGTGGTCATGGCATCTCTTCACAGCAATCAAAAACCCTAACTAAGACAATGCCTTAATATATTTGTCTGTTTTTAAGTAAAGGCCCTTGATACCTGCTTTGCTTAGAGTCCATTTCAAATAGCAACGTGAAAAATACCTATTAACAAATGAATCTGTAAATATTATTTTAAGTAAAATGACGGAAATAGAATCAGCAGAATTATTTTTACCTTTCCTTATTTGTTGAGGGAGGTCCTCCCACTCCTCCAGCCTATAGCCGCTGAGATACCAGCCCATTGGGGCGTGGTCTCTTTCCCTTTAAAAAAGTGGCCACTTCCCTCTTTTCTCTCTCTTCACTTCCTGCTCTGTCGGCGAGTAGACTCCCTTCTTGGTTGCATAGAGGGCTGTTGTCTGGGATGGCGATCTGTAAGTTTTTTCCCCTTTATATAAATACCACCCTATTAATCATAATTCCAAACTGGTGTGGCATTGTTTGTGACTTACGCCTTCACTTATTCTGGAGATAAAACAAAAATCTTTTCCTCCCTCCCCACTCCCAGGTATAAGATTGTAAAGGAAAGCTAATGTCTTAAGTTACATAAATATCTGTTTTTTAACTTTCCTTTTACTTATTCTTTTGTCTTCCACATCATGCATCTTGATGCCATTCGTTTTCCTATACCTTCATATCTGCTCTCTGCCCTTGAACCCCCCAAAGAATATTTAAGAGAAAACAGAAAACAGAAAAAGGAAAAAGAAAGGTGATGGAGGAAGGTCATTGGTTAATTAAATAAAGAAGCTGCTTGCCCTGATAGGTTAAAACATAGGGACGAGTAAACAGAACAGAATGCTAGGAGGAAGAGGAAGTGAGGTCAGACTCGACAGCTCTCCTCTCAGGGGCAGACGCCTCAGAGAGACACAATGCTCCACTCTTGCCGGCAAAGGCAAGAGCTCTGCTCTCTGAGGCACACGCGATGAAGCTCCCACCCAGGATGGACATAGGCTAGAATCTTCCCAGTAAGCGTACCTTGGGGTGCTACACACAGATGATTAGAAATGGGCTAGTCCAGGTGAGAGTTAGCCTAGAAGAGGCTAGATAGAAATGGGCCAAGCAGTGTTTAAATGAACAGTTTGTGTGTTGTTATTTTGGGGAATAAGCTAGCCGTGCAGGCGGCCGGGGTGCTGGGGACGCAGCCCCGTTGCTCATAATACAACAGAAAGGCTCAGGGAATTTCCTCATGAATGTTATAGTAAGACACAGTTTGTCACACAGTAAAGTCACGCAGTAAACCCCTTTGTCCACATATCTTGCAAGTGCTCATTGCGAAGAGTCTTTGGTCTGGTTCAAGGCCTCTGGTTTCTGCTACACTATTAATGCCAGGTCCTCACTGGGACTTCTCTTGTTTATCCTGCTGCTGCCCTATGTTGTGGAAATCCTGAAGTTTTGGGTCTGCAGGACTGGTCCCTTCAAGTGTTCCAGCAGATCACAGGTAGGGTAGATGTTGGGGTGGACCAACTCATAATCCTGGTTCTGGGCCTGGGTAGTTGCCAGGTTGGGCAGCCTGCCAGCTCTCCCTTGTCCTCACTACCAGAGTGAGTTCTCCTGCATTGCCTTGGCAAGTTCACCCTTCGAAGCCATGAGCAAGGGGTGGGGCCAGTTCTCCTGCTTTCATGTAGGGTTGGATCTCCCTCATCTACGCTATCAGGCCAAGCTCTACTTTGTTGCCCAGGCAAGGTGCATGGGTCACTCTCCTGAGTGCTATAGCCATGAGGAGCAGAAAAAAAACTCTCCTGCTCTTATGACCTTAGGTCCAGCTCTCCCACCTGCCTCAGTGATGAGTGGGTGGACACATCTCTCTCCTACCCATGCCAACACATGACAGGTGAATATTGGTGATAACTCTTCCATTCTCACAATATCAGAGCTGGCTCATCCACACCTCTGCCAATAGGGTTGGCTTTATTATGCTGCCCAGAGCCTGGCAGGGGCAGCTCTCCTGCATTCCTTATCTCAGGGCCAACTTTTCTACCTGCCTCAGGCATTGTAAGGTACATAGCCAAAAAGTAGCACAGAGTTTGGTATTGCTCTCCTAACAGCCCACTCTCACAAGAACTCAGGGTGCCAGAATAGCCACAACAATCCCCTCTGAGGACCAAGTTCCAAATGACCTAATAATGACCTCCCTCTAAGTCCACCTCTTAAAGGTCAAGAGCACTTCCCTGTTTCATCACACTGGCAACCATACTTCCATTACACAAATGCTGGGGGAACAAGCCATATTCTAATTACAAAACCAGGAGAGACAGACAGGCCAGCATACAAACAGACAGAAGAGAGAGAAGGGAACTTGGGGATCTGAAAAGAATGTAACATTATCTCATTAAAGTGGTTATTAATCCACATATCTGTTTAGCATCTTTAAAATGAGCATGCCTTTCTAGGAGTGATCATACTTTCCTGAGTAGTGTTTTCTTGGCCAGGTGATTGACTAGCACAACTGGATTACCTTGTTTTCTTATGTTTCAGGTATCTTGAAATGTTAGGTCTCCAGCTATGACACATTATAAAGGATTATGCCCTAAAAACAGCTAAGTCTAAATGATTTCAAACAGAAGTTACTGGTGTTTATTTTGCTACATGTTATAAATATGTCAACAATGGAAACAGCTAATGGGATGTTCATTCATGGACAGGACAAAGATTCTGTGAGAAAACTTCTGACTGGTAACTCCAGCATATTTTTCATAGGTTCTTATTAATTGAGTTCTGATGGATTTTATAAGAATCCATTTTCTGATATTTTACTACATAAAGAAATTTAAAAATATATAATATTGAGAAAATCCTCATACTGACTAATATTTTTGCAGAATATTAAATTTTAATTAATTGAAAATTCTTTAGAGTATATGTATTCCTTATATATTGTGCCAATATTTTATTAAATTGATGCAGAAATTAAATAGACTTTTAATGCTTCTGTTTATAAAATATTAACTTGAATTAATGGATTCTCTCTGTCCAAGTTACATGGATTAATTGATGTTAGGAATGAAACCAGAAAATAAATTGACCAATAATTAAATCAAAGGAAAAGATACCTCTGATAATCAACTGGTCAATGGGATTGATGAAATTGTCCATATAAATATCTGAAATTCTGCAAAGCATTTCCCTTGGATTTTCAGTTTTATTTTTAATGCATTGCATCTTAGCATTGGTACTGCAGAATCATACTCTAAACATAATTTAGTTTATGTTTTATTTGTGGGAGAGTTAATGATGTTGGGAAGTAAGTAGTGTTAAGAAATTATAAAAGATAGATTTCCTTCTTTAATGGAGTCATTAAAGCTCATTTTGCTTTTGATGCTTATCTTAGAAAAATTAGTTTCTGGGATCAAGGAATTTGAGCATTGTTTATAAGCCATTATATCCCATCCATAATAATTATAACCTCATAAGAGGAAGTAGAAGAGGCGGAGGGGAAGGAGAAAAAATATACTTGTATTGATGGACTGACTGGAAACTTTAAAAAATATTTTTGGAATGCTATGGAAAGCATTAGTCTTCTAATCTACCCCAGATGTTCAGGTCTCTAGCTGTAAATTTAGGCAAAAGGTATCAGACCTGCACATTGGAACCATGTTACCCACCTCTGTTGGAGAAAGACAGCCCACTCTTGGAAGAGACAGGCAGGACTGAGGTAAGAAGGCCAAAGTTTTTGGAATTGATACATCTCTATTAGGAAACCCAACACTGATTAGAGTCACAGTGAAGTGCTGATGAGCACCCAGGACAAATGGGACAGAGGCCAGAAGGACAGGTCAAGTACACGCAGTGCTTCCCTCCTGGTCTTCGGGCAGCAAAACCATCTTCAGGTACTAGATCAGGAGGGTTGGGAACCTTCTTGGGATGATATGATGATTCTCGTCCTGAGTGCATGGAGAAATAAAGAATGAAAGTAAAACATTGTAAATATATGTTTCTGAGTCATTACTTTAATGTGATGTGTGTGTATATGTGTGTGCATAAGTGTGTCTTCATGTGTATGTGTTTGCATGTGTAAGTACACAGAAAAAATAAAGTTTTATTGGAGTCTGCTTTAGTAATAAGCACTTTCTAATGTTTAGGGTCATCCTGTGTTGAGGGTTTGGAAGTAGATTATCACCTCTTTCCATATATTCCATTCATTTGTAGATTTGAGTTGAAGATTATCTAACAGAACACTGACATTCTCATGATCAAGGGCAAAAGTCTACTCAAGTGACATGGTATCATAAATTTGGTAGCTCAGAACAATCTCTGAGCATCAGAAGTGTAGGCTTAACTTAAGTTCTGAGTGGCAGGGGACTAAAATCAAGGTGTTTGCTTTGGCTTTCCCTGAGAGGGTTCTTGACAGGACCTACTTCCCTGTACATTCAAGTTCACAACAGAGTACAATTCTTGACGGTGGGATTTAGCTTTCCTTTTCCTTGCTGTCTTTCACAGAGAGATGTTCTGGTTTCTAGTGTCTCTCTGAAGTCTGAGCACACAGGCTCCCTAGATCTTAAGACAAATGTTGAAGGACACCATATCATGTTTGAGTGAGGAGCTAGATGTGGGGTACCTAGGAAAATAGCAGTTGACCCTCATGTCTGTTACAAGTGCTCCCTTTGTGGTTAAACATTTTGTAATATTCTGATAGGTTCTTCCTGCTAAAGCAGTGGGTATGAGTTGGGGGTCTCCTTATCCAGGACACATACATATGTTTTTATCCTCAGAAGAAACCAACTTCATTTATCATTTGCATTGCCCCTTTGACCCTCCTTATTGATTTTTCATTAAGATCTCAGGAAGAATAGTATAAAAGTTAAATCTGGTCTCTATCACACTGTGGGAGACAGAAATAGTCACTTTATCACAATGAATATGCAACCCATCCCAGAAATATTCATTAAGTCACTGTAGGCATAACAAACCCAGATCTTTAAACTCCTAACTACGTCTCTGGTTAACTCACTCCTGTGTCTCTGCAAGATGTGCTTGCTTTCTGTCACTGCAATAAATCTTCCCCGGGGCGCACCTTTGCTATCTCTCATGGCAATAAATCTGATTCTTTGTTGTCCACTTTTGAATTCCATCCTCAGCTGACCAAGTCCTTCCTAGACTCCCAGTTTCAATGGCAGATTCACCAGATAATACAGGACAATCTTCCGATTTTTAAAGTTAGTGATTAATGACCTTAATTATATCCACAGAGTCCCTTCACCGTAGTACTTAGAATAGCGTTTGGCTGAATAAGTGGGAGACAAGAGTCTTTGGGGAACATCTTTAAAGTTTTGACTTTAGACTTTTTTTAAGAGTGTGATAAATCTCCTAATATCTACAAGTATTAAAGGGACTGTTGAAAAAAGCAAGATCGATAGAAAAAAAAAAAAACTCCTCTTGAGTTGGTAAGAAGTACACTAGAAGAGAACGGTGACCCAACGTTGGAGGAATTATGTATCTGTCTTATAAAACTGCTTCATAAAAGAAATAAAGACATTTAAAATTTGTTTCTGGGGTATGGAGTCCTCACTCCATGCTTCTGTATCCAGAGTAAAGGCATTTGAACCTGGAAACAGAAGGGGATTCAGTTGCAGGATAGCATTGGAGTCAGGGAGGATCAAGGTAGGAGGGCTTGCAGCCTCAGTAGTAGGTAGGCAGAAGATGGAGAGGGGAGAGTGGAAAGGTCTGGCTTCTGAGTAGGTGTCAGAAAGTAGGAAAGCCCAGGAATGGAGTCTGCAGATGTTGGGGAGCAGGCTTCTGAGGTGCACAGGTACTCGTCTTTTAGATCAGTGTTGTTCTCATTCCCAAACCTTGGCATTGATCATGTCATTTTTCTTTACACTGTTTGGTTAAGGCTGATCTTTTTTTCAGAGTCCAAAACATTATTTCCTCTGCAGCAGGAAGGGTCACATCTCAAAAAACTCCTTGCCTAGTCTACTCATGGTGACCTTGCCTGTTTACCTCAAAGTGCATGTTGCTACAGTGATTAATATTGATTGTAAATTTAATAGGAGTTGGAATCAACTAAGGGACACTTGTTTAGGAAGGTCTTTGAGGGTATTTCTGTGAAGAAATAGCTGGAGGAAATAGACTCACTTTCATAGTGGTGACCAATATGCTCCCATGACAGCCCAGAAATAAAGAAGTCAAAAAAAAATAAAAATAAATAAAAAACCCACTTATCAATGTGGAATACCAAGTTCATCTTTAGTTCTCATGATGTATTTTCTTTTGAATCTCAGTTCCACACAGTTTTATACTTTGAAATTATTTACTTTGTATTTTTGTTCATATGTGAAAATACATGGATATGTTTCTGTGTACATATGTCTGTGAGTGTATGCCACATGCGTATTTGTGCCCATGGCTACCAGAAGTTGGTGTCAGATCTCCATCTTTCCGGGCCCTCTGTACTTTTAAAAATAGGAACCTAAAATAGCCAGACAAAAATGGTCCTTCAAAATTTCAAGGGGGCAAAGAGAATGAATCCAAAGTCATACGGATTTGCTGTTTTGCCTCTGCAAGAAGGAAATGGGTGCCATCTGGGAGGAGATTTCATTCGCTGCCTAATTAATTCTCCATGTTCCCTGATATCCTTTAGATACAACTGGAAAAGGGAACAGATGGTGTTGTGCATTTACCTATTGCCTACTGTGATCTTCTCCCTAATTAATCTAAATACAGCACCCATTATTTAATCTTAATCAAAACTTCAACTAGCTAAGTTTTTTTTGGTATCATTATGAAGTTATTTTCCTCTGTTCCCATTTGCTTAATGCATCCTGATGTTTGCCTTGAGTTGTAAGGCCTTAAAAAGGTTTGAAGAAGCATCCACATCAGGCGTGCTGTTTCGTGTAAGTGCACAGCAAGCAGATCATCCAGTTTTTAATGTCAGAACTCTAATCTAAGGAGAACTGACATGGACTGTCTCAATTTTTTTAATTAATGACTCATATAAACACAATAAAGCTCATATTTTTTTTGAAGGTTTCAATCTGTTTTAATTTATGTGTCTTGCTGTATGGATGCCATGTGAATGCAGGTACTTGCACAGGCCAGAAGAGGGTGTCAGATCCTGGGAGCTGTTTTTACAGAAGGTTGTGAGACTCCTGACAGGGACACTGGGAGCAAACCTCAGCCCTTGTGAAAGAGAAACATAAGCTCTTAGCAGTTGAGCTATCACTCTAGCTCTTCATATTCTTTATTAGAAATAATAATAAAGATTCTGTAGCTATGCCTAAGATTATATGTACAGGACTTAGGACTGTGAAACATAAATTATCTAATTTTCCTTGTTAACATTAATAAATATTAAATTTTCACTTTAATATTACTGAATCTTTGGCTTTCAAAAGTATTGGTAATAAGTATTCAGCATTACATTTAATATTTTTCTGGAAAGGATTGATAACATCACCCAGTCAGCTTCTTTCTTGTTGCCTCTTATAATTGTTTGAAGAAAATTAATAATTAGAGAGCCTGTGATTTCCTGTTGAAAATGATTTTTTTCATATTTACAATAAGCTAATAAAAAATATATCCAAGGAAGAGTAGTTATGAATCACATGAGAGTTACTTTCATTTCATTTTCTTTTTTTCTTTAAAAAGAATTTTCCCTTTTATGGAAAATAGATTATTTTCCCATATAATATCCTGATTATAATTCCCCTTTCTCGACTTCACCTAGTTCCTCTCCACTCACCCCCTTTGGATCCGTTCCCTCTCTGTCTCTTATTGGAAAAGAACAGTCTTCTAAGAGACAACAACCAAATATGACAAAATAATAAGATGAAGCAAAAACAATCATGTGGGACATGGCAACCTAACAGGAGGATAAGAGTCTCAAGAACAGGCACATGAGTCAGAGACCCGCTTGTTTTCACAGTCAAGAGTCCCATAAGAGCACTAATATAATAGCTTTAAGGTATGAAAAAACTCATGTAGGTGCCCAGTCTCTGTGAGCACATATGTTCCTAGCTTAGTTGGTTCAGAGGTTCTTGTTCTCCTGCTTTCCCCCACCCACTCTGGCTCTTCTATTCTTTCTTCCTCCTCTTCTATGGACTCCCTGAGCACTTAGGGGAGGGAGTTTATGGAGATCTCCCTCTCCACATAACGTCTGGCTGTGGGTCTCTGCATCTGTTCCCTTAGGTTGTCAGGGCAAGCACCTCTGATGATGCCTGGAGAAGTACTGATCTATGAGTACAGCGGACTATCATTAGGAGTCATTGTATTGACACAGTTTTTGTGGATTTAGACTAGCAGTGTTTGGTTTTACCCCAGATTTCTGGGCGATCTAGTCTCTGGTTCTTGGTTACTCAAGCAGTGTCAGGTAACCTTCTTGTGGAGCGGACCTTAAGTCAAATCAGGCATTAGTTGGCTACTCTCGCAAGTTCTGTGCCACCATCGCTGTACCAGATTTTTCTTTTTGGGACACCAACCAGCTTCCAAATAATGACATTGAGACTTATTAGTTATGAATGCTTGAGCTTATCTTAGCTCTTATTTTAATCTGTTTCTCTTTATCTACATTTTGCTGTGGGGCTTTTGATTTCTCTTTCTGTATCTCTTACTCTCCTGTTGTCTCTGTCTGAATGGCTGGCAGCTGCCTGGCTTGTGGCTCAATGCATATTCCCCCACTTTCTCCTTGTCCTCTCCCCTCTCTCTCCCCGTTCCTCTCCTCTTTCCTCTTCTTGAGCCTAGATTGCTACTCCTATGTATTCTTTCTCCCCACCATCCCCACCTTCTCTCTCTCTGCTTAGCTATTGGCCATTCAACTTTTATCAGACCAATCAGGCACCTTAGACAGGCAAGGTGAAATAGCAACAGATTTTTTCACAATTAAACAAATGCAGCATAAACAAATGTAACATATCCTCATATCAAATACAGCAGAAGCAAATGTAACACACCATTACACAGCTAAACATTCCATTGCATTAACAAATGTAATGCATCTTTGCCTAGGTAAAACAATATGCCATGACACATTCATCTAGCAGGCAGGATATATTGTAGGTCAAAGGTTTTTTGCCTGGGTTGATTTCTACATTTGTCTTTTGGGTTCTGCAGAGCACCTTCCCTCAGCAAAGAGATTAGAATGTAAGGTTGAAAGTTTCATGTAGGTATCAGTTCGACTTCTTCATATTCAATGATCTGTGTGGATATTGTCTTTAGAAACAGGGCCCAGCTGTAAGTTTCTGAAGAACAACTTTTTGTTTTGGCCAACAAACTCAATTGAATGCAACACAGTACTGCTACTCTAGGTCTTACCTTCTGACAACAGATGCCCTGTTGAGACTCCATGTCTCTCATTACTAGGAATACTCACTGGGATAACCTTTATATATTTTAGGAAGTTTCCACTGAACTACGAGGAGATCTTTGTGCTCATTGGGTATAGAGTCAGGGAGGGAAGGGAAGACCACAGCAGGTTTCCTTAACAGAGTTAGGGATAAGACTAGGGGTAGGGTGTTGGATCTCAGGAGCTGTAGGTGGGGTGTGGGTCAGCCTTCAGCCACTTGTTACCCTGGGAGGAGTGGCCCTTGTGTTATCAGGAGGGGCTGGATGGAATTGGTGTCTGGAGCAGAAAAACACACTGAGGGAGAACAGTTAGAAAGGGAAGATCTTTGGGATCCACAGGAGATGGGGATGCAGGGAAGGTTAGCAGGTGTGTTGTGCTGCAAAGATGAAGATAAGGCTGGGGAGGGATCTGGGCAAACAGGAAACTACTTTCATTTCTTATAGCTATAAAAAGAATAACTAATTATGAATTAGTACAGAAAACTACCTCAATTAAGTAAACATACATTTTATTTTAATAAAGTAATTAACCTACTGGCACAGTGATTATATTTAACATATGTTTATATATATTATAAATACATATATGCATTTTCCCAGTAAACAGATTGTGTTTCTTCCATCAGTCAAGGTAGGATAGTTTCTTTTTCCTGACCCTAGGACTTCTTTACCAAGCCAGGCAATTTAAATGGCTGCTTAGGGTAATACTTTCTTTGGGAATCTACTTAGTTGGAGAACTGATTCATTATGCATTTCATTTTTTTTGTTACAGTTAACCTACACACTTATCATTCTGCACTGCTATTCAACTTTGGCTTTTTACATGACTCTTTCACAAATCTGCGAGGTTGGTTGAAGGAATCAGAGATCATATCTAATTTACTTTTTATCCTCAGAATCTGGAAATGGGCTTGGCACATTGTTTGGGATCAACGAGTGTTACAAAATGAATGAATTGCTCACATTTACCTGAAAGGGTGATGGTGTGATACAAGACACACTCAACATGCATTTTACCCAGGTGGAGAATAATGAACCTGATTATTGAGTGGATGTGAAGAGACCCACAATAATTCTCCTTAAAGAAATATCTATTCTTTCCATGCCCAAATGTTTTACTCATTTTTTTCCATCCTCTTTTATGCTTCAGGAAAGCAGAGACAAGCCTAAGCACAGCTCTCTGTAAATGCCTCAGTCGGGATTGCCTATTGGTTGTTACTGCTGAGCAGCTACAGCAGAATGAGTTCACTGCTTCTATGTCTTAAGACATTCCGACTGTGCCCTGGAGTCCCTACTGCCCTCATTTGTAACTTTCATCAGTGCTCAATCAATAAACAATGTCAATCTCCTTGTATTCTCCCTAAGGTATTTTCGTCTCCTCCCTGCCCATACATCATGTCAAGGAATATATTCAGCTCTTATTTGTGGCTTTTCTATAACTTATATGAGAGAAAAAAAACAAAATATCTGCTTAAGAAGGCACCTCAGCCAAAATATTAATACTCCTAATGAATAATATTCCAGATTCTACTGAAATGTATTCATCAGGAGGGAAATTATCCCATCAAAAGACCCACTGTACTGCAACTTAACACTTTATGACATTCCTCTGATACTATGACATCATATATTACTTTTTAGTTTGTTTTGGAGATTTTCTCAGACATCATATTGTAAATCTAAAGATACCTCATCAACATCTGAATGGGACTTCCTAATAACTTAATTCATTGGTGTTTAGACCTATTCAGGAGCATCTTTCTGTGCTTCCTACATAGTTATTAACATCTAGGTTTTCATCAGTTCCTGGAATTCACTTGTTTTTACTTCGGATTCTCCATTATTTTTTTTTTAATACAGTACTCAGTTTTAAACTATAACTTGTTGATACTTTTGTTGCAGTTTTTGTGTCTGGTATATTTGTATGTATGTGTTTCTGTGTAGGTATGCCTGCACAAGTACGGGTGTGGTGGCCAATTGTCAATGTTGAGTGTCTTCCTCAATTACTCTCTACCTATTTCTTTTTTGCAGTGGAATTTGCCACTGAAGCCAGAGTTTACTGATTTGTATAGATTGGTTGTCTCACAGTCCTCAGGGATCCCCCTGTTTCTGACTCCCCAGCCTTGGATTACAGGGACAGGTTGCCACACTCTGGCTTTTCATATTGCTGCTGGGCATCTGAACTCAGGCCTTAAAGTCCAAGGAGAAGCATTTTACCAACTGAGCCATCTTCTCAGCACCTCTAATGTAAGTTTAAGGATTGTGTTAATTTACAAATTGAATTTTTAAATGTATTTTGCTTGTTTGGTTTCTTGTTTCCTTCTCTGACAGGAGCTTCCTGTCACCTATGCATCATAGAAATCACTATGTAGCCCAGATAGGCCTTGAACTTGTAGCTTAAACCTCCTGAGTACTGAGGTTAAATGCAATAAAT
>NC_022009.1:33715855-33717512 GCF_000317375.1 Microtus ochrogaster | reverse complement strand
GGTTCAGCACGGTATCCCTCCAAAGAGAATGGGCTCCAAAAAGGCAGTTCTAGCACTAGAGATGAATCCTGGTCCTGCTGCCAGTGACCCTACAGATGACCCAAGCCACACAACTGTCACCCACATTCAGAAGGTCTAGTTTGATCTTATGCAGGTTCCCCAGCTGTCACTCCAAAGTCAGTGAGCTCCCACTAGCTCAGGTCAGCTGTTTCTGTGGTATCTCCATCATGGTCTTGACCATCTTATACCAGTCAGAATGACTACTATCAAAACCACCAATGATAGCTCATACTGGAGAGGATACAGAGTAAGGGGAACCCTCATCCATTGCTGGTGTGAATGCAAACTTGTACAGCCTCTTTGGAAATTAGGATGGTAGTTTCTCAAAAAATTGGGAACCAATCTACCTCAAGATTCAATATAACTTCTATCTATCAATCTATTTAGAGATTTTGTGACATCGTAATCTTTATATCATTCAAAGGAAATTAACGATTCTCCTTTTGATTGAATAATTTGTTAAAATTAGAACAAAGATACAGAAGGATTGAATGACTTGCAAGATACTATCAAGTTGTATATCTGGGAAGCCATCCACAGGAGCATAATTCTGGACTAGTAAGTGAGAAATGAATGACATGGTCAAATTATACATTTAGTAGACAGGACAATCCCTTTGGGTATATTCATCTCTCATTTTCTCACAACACTTGAATACAAGTGTAATAAGGAAAAGACACTACAGACAACTAAAAGTGAAGGGAGGCAAATGTTCCTATCCTTACATAGATATCATAGGTATTTCATATTGACAAATGTAAGCATAAAAAAGCTACAAGTTTACGTCTAAGAAGCCCAGTTCACAAGCCTGCACCCACGTGGGCAAGCAGTCCTTGAGCTCCACAAGGCAACACTGCATTCCCTTCTCTTTTCCAGCTTTGGGGAGCATTGACCTTGTTTAGTGTCCTTAATCCCACTCGGACCATAGCAACCTCAGTGATTCTGTTCTCTTAAAGAACTCTAAGAAAGTCGGACCCACAGCCAAACATTAGGTAGAGCTTCAGGAATTCCACTGAGGAGAAGGAGGAAGGATTGTAGGAACCAGAGGTGTCAAGGACAGCACACAAGAACACAGCCCACATAGTCACCTAAGCAGAGCTCATACGAGCTCACAGAGACTGAAGTTGCAATTAGGGAACCAGTAAGGGTCTGATCTAGATCCTCTATAGTGATATTTTATTCATGTTTTAATAAATAAAGCTTGCCTGAAAATCAGAGGGCAAAACTAAGCCACTACAGTCCTCTGCATATATGTTATGAATGTGTAGCTTGGAATTTCTGTGAGATTCCTAACAGTGAGAGTAGGGGCTGTCTCTGACTCTTGCCTACTTTAGGAACCTTTATCTCATACTGGGTTGCCTTATTCAGCTTTAATATAAGGGTGTGTGCCTAGTCTTGTTACTTGTTTATGCTGTGTTTGTTTGATATACTTGGGGGAGGGCTTGCTCCTTTCTAAAGGAAAACAGAAGAGGAGAGGTTCTGGGGGGAGAGGGGAGGTTGGGGTAGATACTGAGAGGAAGACACTGCAGTCAAATGTAATATATGAGAAAAAATAAAAAATAATCCCAAGCCAGAATGCATTGGAAAAAAGAAAGAG